>NW_007578714.1:123512-262580 GCF_000690725.1 Stegastes partitus
TGTATAAAAGAAAATAAAGAAAAATATAGACAAATAATGACTGTAAATAAGGATGCTGTCTCTGTGACTACACAAAACTTCACAGATCCTCTTTTCAGTCAATCACAATGAGTATTGACATAACATATTGACTTACCATATGCTAGTCCACACTTCTCTTCCCTCTGTAAATCACTGCAGGAAAAAGATTGAAATGACATTAGACAAGTCAAACAACATTTAAAATGTTTTACTAATAAACAGCAACTACTAGAAAATTTATAAAGCCTTATAAATACTGAAGTGCTTTAAAAAATCTGAAAGGTTACACACTCACCTGTGCCAACGCTGCTCCCTGAACAAGTGACTAAAAGGGCAGAAACAGCAAAATCTAATTAGTCAGGTCAAATATTCATAGTATTCAGGTGCATCACACGTTTTGACTGCGTATTTCCAGAAGTCTGATAACTCTGAGATGCCTTTAATGCTGTTTTATTTTCTATTGAAGTCATTGTATTTCTAAAATGCTGGATTTATTTGTGTGTTAAAAACATATTATAAAGCATGCTGAAAAAAGGATGATCTATTCTAATCAAAAGTAAAAGGTTAAGTGTTAAATAACCCTCAAAACACACTATTCTCCACCACCTCCTGTCTCACCTGAGTACAGTCTCTTGGGGCAGAACAGGACTTTGCTGCCCTCTGGTGTGAGTGGAGCTACCACCACATGGTAGACGTCCCCACACTGGACGTTGCCAACGTCACAGCTGTTCTCTCCTGGAGATGCGGTGCAGGTGTAGTTGTTGCTGCTGCCAACCATCTCTGCCACGGAGCTGTGGCTGCTGCCGGTGCTGCGCCAGAAAACCCTCAGAGAGTTACCAGCCATCCTGTACAGCTTGACGCCCGACGGACAGCAGGCGCCTGCAAGACAGACATTCCAGTTTGTTAATTGACTCGTGATACTTCTCGTAAATCTGAGGCCATGTGGAAAAGCATTCGACTTTGTTTGAACCATAAATATTAACAGTATTTTTACATTACATTTTTAGAATGCATTTGGAGAACATTATTCTACCTTTAAGAAAGATATTGGAGGAACTGTACACACACACACACACATATATATATATATATATATATATATATAAGTCACTAATATGTAAATGACTGCTTATATTTCAATGTATGACATGTGTATAAGCCTCTGAAGTAGCATTTAAATGTCCTTCTGTTTTGTCCTTATAAAGATCAGTATCATTATATTCCCTGTGTGATAAGTCAGAAATAAAATGTGCTCCTCAAAAAATATAGCTTTTGTATTCATAGTATTTATGGCCTTCCCGCAGATAGAAAACATCCTCACTCACTGGATGAGAAACCGTGGTAGGTGCAGCTGGATTTGCGGCCGCTGTGGCTGAACGCCTCCATGGTGACGCTGTAGTTGGTGCCGCAGGTGATGCATCCCATGAGGCAGTGGGAGTCCTGGGTGTGGCAGCGGGCGTGACCTCGCGGTGAAGTTAGAGAGGTGATGAAGGAGTGAGCCCCTTTGGCATGAGACCACGACACATTGGTCATCGCCTGAGTCACCTGATCGACCGTTAGATTCACTGGACAACAGGGTTCTGTAAAACAAAATGATAAATGTGGATGCATGTGGGCCCAGACTGCCTTTTCTATGAATGCAGAGCTCAAACTGGGCCAAAAAGTCATCAACATTAAGTTGTTAATAAAATATTTTTGTATTGAACTTATCTATTTCATCTATTCTAGATGAAATGCTAAATCTTTAGAGGTTCCTTAATGTGCTTTAGTGATGAATATTGCTTGTCTAGTATTGTTGGAAACTATGGGATGCAACGAATCCAGTAACAAGATGCTACCAGTTTAAGTGAGCCACTGTTTTTACAATGAAGGTGAAGATGTCTCACTCTTTACTGTTCACATTTTGACCTTTTTGTTTCTTTCTGTCTGGTACCAAATCCCAAACTTTATGATAGAGCAATACAGAATTGTTGGAGTAGCATTAAACTGTTTATGTACAATCATCAGTAGTGGAAGAGGAATTCAGCTCTTTTACTTAAGTAAAAGTACCAATACAGCAATGCAAAAATACTCATGTTTTACAAGTAATTACAGATACTTCATGTAACAGTCCTGCATTAATCCAACAGAAGTTAAAGCAAATAAGATTTATTCAAGTGTTAAAGTATAAGATTTGGTTTGGTCCCTCAGACATTATTATATATAACATCATTAGATTATTAGTAGTGTGTCAGCATCATGTTGGAGCTGCTGCAGGTTTGAACTACTTTACATCCAGTTTTATATACAGAGACAGCAGAGAAATCTGAGGGCTCATCAGATGATTAATGGGAGAGAAATGAAGAAAACACAAAGTTTTGATCCAGGATTCTGTTTTCAGGTTTAATTTTTTTTTCTCTCAAAAAGTTTTTTTTCTGTCAAACTCAAGTAGAGTACAAGTAACTCAGATTTGTCCCTGACTGTACTTCAGTGGGGCTGTTGTATGAATGTGTACACTTGTATAATATCACACTTCCTTGTCCTTCTGTTTCACTGTGACCACATATTGCTGATTTTGGATACTGATACTGATGTAGTGCTACTTTTACCTGATCTGAATACATTGGGTACCACCATTTTTTTCTTCTTGAGAATAAGGATTGTGGAAAGGATCTTTTGTGAGACCAGAGTTGCACCAATGACAAGGAGCACTGCATTTGTCTGCACTTTTTAAGGATCAGCTCAAACCGTTGACTGCTCACCTGTTTCCAGGGAGTCAGAGTAGCTGGGCAAACTCTGGCCGGCGGCGCTGGTTGCTGTGACACTGACTTCGTAGGTGGATCCGCAGGGAAGGTCAGTGATGTCGCAGCTGCTTCCACTGGTGGTGCAGGTGTGCGTGCCGTCATCTCCACCTGCAGTGACAGTGTAGGTGGCAGCTCTGTTGTTTCCTGTCCAGCTCACGCCGAAGCAGGAGGAGTTCTTCGGATTCAGCATCAGATTCATCGGCATGCAGGGAGCTGATTGGAAGAAAGGAAGGAAGGAGGAGGGCATTAAATGCTGACTGAGTGTACTGAATATGGTCACACTCTTGAAGGACTCTGCACAATTCTGACAAGGTTGTATGCATCATTTTGGAGATATTTTAACATGCTTACTTTCAACCAGTGATTATTTCTTGAGATAAACACTTATTCAAAGCTATTAGAGAAGTCTGACAACAGAGGGAGGCAATGCATCATGACAGACTGTATAATTATAAAATTAGATATAATGTGATCGTACAAAAAAATAGCATATTATACTATCAGGGGTTGTCTCTATCTTGTGGTGCAATTAAGGAATAAAATGAGATAGCTTTGTGTTTTTGAATCATGCTGGTATCCAGTATTTTAGAGTTGTTTATTCAAAAATGTTATATACCTTTAAACAGCTTAAATATATTTAGCATTATACTTGGTACTCTACAGTATCTAAGTGTAGACAGTGCCAGAGAGACAAATAGAATGCAAGTGTAAAATGTGACTGTACATTAGCTGGATACATGCAGATACGAGCAGCAGTTTGATACCTGTGTCTTTGGTGTGAGCTCTACAAGCATGGTTACAGCCGCTGATTTCATTGCAGGGTGTCACCACCACAGTGTATTCGCTGTCACAGCTGAGGTCAGACAGGGCACACACCGGTGCCGTATCATTACAGACGATGACCTCTGAACTGTCTACAGCTCGAGTCTCATACAGATCTGCCCCTCGCGACGCTGTCCACATGATCTCCAGAGTGTCGGTGCTCACCGAGGCGACGGACACGTTCTCTGGACAGCAGGGCACTGAGAGACACAGGTGCATAAACGTTTAATAATCATAAACAAGAAGAGAAGGAAATCAGTCTCACCTCTGCTGCTACTTACAGGTGGTGTAGTTGAGAACCTGCCCTTGAGGACTGCCGCCGGCCTGGTTGAACGCCAACACAAACATCAGGGACGTGTAGCCACACTGGCAGTGGTAGGTGCAGTTGTTGCTGGTGGTGTTGCAGTGCTCCTCACTGCCGTCACTTTTCTTAATGAAGGCCGTGTAGCTGTCAGCATGAGGCACCGCGTCCCACGTCAGTGAACAGTTTCCTTCCGGTGACTCCACAAGAGCCAAAGACTCTGGAGGGCAGGGGACTGACAGCACAGGACAGCAGGGGGTTTAGTCACATACTGATAATGCTACTGACACTAAATGGAAAAACATGAAGAATGAGATTAACATATATCTCAAACAAATTGTTTCAGTTTTTAAATGTACTGGTACGTTTATACTTTGAGCACAACAATCTGTTGTAGCACATTACAGCATTTCGTTACTGTCAATCTTATATGATCAAACAGATGACAAAAGAAACCTGGAACAGTAATGTTCAAAAACTGTAAAAACAGATGAATACAATGACAAATATATTTAGAATAATGATTATTTTTAGCAGATTTCAATACAACAGCTGTGTCACTTTATGGCCACACAATATAAAAAAAAAAATAAAAAAATCAATTTCACATATTTTTGGTGTGGACATTACAAAAAAAAACAAAAACAAAATTATGTACATTTATATGTTTTCCTGTCACTTTTAGAATCTACAATAATAATAATATTTATCACTTTTCAGTTTCTAAAATACATATTTATCGCTTTAAAACATTTGTAAAATAATAGTGTTTTTTTGCTGATTTAAATACAGCAAAAAAAAAATTAAAAATAATAATTTTACAGTCACAGGTTGTGAAACAATAAGTTATGATTCCTAAAAATACAGATTTTTAATTTGGACACTTTTACAGTTTTTGGCCTTTTTTATATGGTTAACTTAAAAATTAAAAGTTTTCTTCAGAAATTTTTTTTTTTAAATGCTTTTTCCACAAAAGGCTCTGCTCATTGACTGTCTGTATTCGCCTGTTACAGTGAGACAGCTACCTTGGTAGAAACAGTGTTTATTTATCAGACTTAGTCAGCAGACTGACACATTCACATCTCAGTTACTCACAGGTGATGAAGACCTCGGGGCTGGACGGGTAGCCTTCCCCGGCCTCGTTGGAGGCGGTGACCTGGATAGCGTGGACCTCTCCACAGCTCACAGCAGGTTGCAGAGTGCAGGAACTGGATGTGGTGTTACAGGTCAGGTTCTGGTCACTCATCACATGGTACTCAATGGGTCCATAAAGCCCCTGGCTGATGTCCCAGGACACAGAGAGTTTGGCCACGTCATTGTTCATCACCACAGACACACTGACAGAGGAAGGAGTTGGAGGTCCTGTCAAAAGACAAAACATAAAGACAAAACAAGCAAAAGGTGAAAATTGCATGAGTACCATTTTCATATACTGCAAAGTTTTTTTTTTGACTATATGCTTTACTCCCCTGTATTTAAATGAGAATATTGTGATTTACTCTACTGTATTTTTTAAGAGGGCTGTAATTAAGATAATTAAGATTTTAGATTGTAAACTGTTAAAATGGAACATATTTCTGTAGATTATAATAGAAAACCAAGCACCAACCATCAATAAATTAATAATTTATGCAATAACCTAAATAGGAACACAGTTCAGAGTGGGTTACTTTCACTTTGAATACTTAAATGCATTTCACTGCTAATACTTTAAAGCCAGTATGTATAATATGCTGACAAAATAGCATTTTTGAAGTTGTTTTTGAGTATTTTCGTTTGTGCAGAAATGTATTAAGTCTGTACATAAAAAAAGAGACTTTAGGTTAAACTTCCACCACTCTGAATGTTTTTCATTGCAGTATTAAACCATTAGTAAAAATTGAACTTCAAACAACACTTTCAATACTTTTATCAATATTTACAGTATTTATTAAAGCTACTTCTTATGATAAAATGAGAATGATAAATGAATAGCCTTCTGGAAATATAAGACTTCCCTTTGCATTGCTGGCTTACATACATCAAGTATTTACTGACTGGAGATCAAGGTTTAGTCACCTGACACAAACACATAATAATATGTCAATTAAAATATCTTTATCCAAAAATTATAGTGCTCTTTGTGTATAATCTTACATGTCATAGTGTGTTGTAGAGTGTAAATTCACAGAGAAGTGTTTCAGTGCTTCCTTACGTGTCGTCTGGTTGACGTACAGACTTCCTTCTCCCTTTCGTCCCTCAGCGTCCCAGGCGAAACCCTGGATGACGTACAGTGATCCAGCGTCCAGGCCAGAGATGGTCAGATCGGCATTGGAGGTGTTGTGCATCGTGCTGCTGTTTGAGCCAAGCTTGTATATGGACAGGGAGTACTGGACGGCATGATCAACCGGGGCCCAGGATACGATGATACTGTCATTGCTGGGAGAGGAGGTGGAGAGCTGAGGAGGAGGCAGAACTGCGGAGGAGAAGACAGTTTAAAAGTTTTATATATAGGAAGTGCTGAGTCTCAAATCTGACAGAGAATACTTGAAGTCTTATAGCAATAATGAAATTTTGCAGCTGTGTGGCTGTGAAAGGCCGAGCTGTCAGGTGTGATATCATTTTTTAATTTGTATTATTCTAGGGTTTAAGTGAGGCAAGACTTCAGGATTTTAATGTTTTTGCTTTCAAGGATAAATTTAAATCAAAAACCTGATGTTTTTTCTCTATGAGTGATGGGATGCCACAAGAATATGTTATTTCTATACAAACAAGTAGTCATTTCACCTGTAACAGTCCTTTCAGTTTAAGATTAGAAGATTTTAGGGGTCTTTAGTGAGTCGTGTTTCAAGTAAGTCAGATCTCACTGAAAGACTCCTCATTTCTGTATCGCTCTAATTTTTGTCACAGCACATATAATATGGCACAAATGAATATAAAACTCTTAGTTAATTGATTGTGAATTACTTGTTTGTACATTGACTTTTTGTACACAAGTCTTCATTTCATTTATATATCAATGTATTTCATGTGTATTATCGTTAAATTTAATCTAACATATTAAATTCAAATCAATTTGTTTTGAAGATACTTTTTTTTATTTCACAAACAAGAAATCTCTGGTATGAGAGAGAAGATAGCTCTTTATTTGATTTTACCTCTACAGGCAATAATAAAGTCTTATCTAATTAGTTTTTCCTTCACTTTTGCAAAAGAGAGAATGAGACTGTGAATGACAGAGATAAAGAAAGAGCACAATGACTGAGTAGGCCCTTGCTAAAGAGGTGTTTAAGTGATGTTTAGGGAGATAGTAGCTCAATCCAAACCCAAGGGGACACACTAAAAACATTACAGGTATAAAAAAAAAAACAACTCAAAATGTCAAGCATGAAACACAAATCTGTGAAACTGCGTGTTGCACGTTGTTTTTGGCTCATGAGGATCAAATGTTCCCTCTGGGGCGGTAGCGGAGGTGAGAGGCGACAGCTATGTGCTCAGGATGAGGTCAGCTCTTTGTGTTTGTCACAGAGGGAGGTCAGGTATAGTTACAGGAGAGGTCCTCGGGGGCATTGATGCATTTCTTGGGTAAGACAAACCTGGATTTGCCCTCATGATGTGTGTATACATTCCCTCACAGTACTGTATATAGTGGCTTAGCTATGAAACAATAAGGCAGATCAAGTGACTTCTGCAGGGCATGTGGGCTGATGAGAAATGAACATAAGACTCGTTTCTGCGCATACAACAGCTCCTGGGTGTTGTTTTTTTCCATTGAATTTGTGTATGAGGTTATGTTTCCTAGCTGGACACTGAAGACATGGAAAAACCGACATTCTGCACAACATCACAAATAGTTTGATGACAAACAATGGTACCTGTCTTTCCAGTCACAGGACTTGAAGGCTGGCTGCGGCCTGCGCTATTCTCCGCCACGATGCTAAGGGAGTACTCGGTGTACGGTGTGAGGGACTTAATCTCAGCGGGGGATGACAACACGATGTCCTCTCTGTAGAAGCCATTGTCATTCTGGACTCGTATGACGTATTGAGTCGCCCCGACCTTCGAGTTAAACTCCACCATCAAGGTCCTGCTGTCCTTCGACTTCACTGTCTGGATGGGATCCATCTCATCGGGGGCTACAATCATCACAGTTACATTTAGAGATGGTATCCAAAGCAAAGACACATACTATAAACTTAGTGGTGGAGGTGTTGGATGTTCTCCACATGCAATCTTCCATCTTACCTTCAGATTTTACAGGTTAAGAAACAGTAGTTTAATTTCCTCTGAATCTCTCTGGGTACATTTTGGAATTATTCACTGAATCTACCTATAAAATTTTAACAGTTTAAGACCTTTTTTAAAAAAAAAAAATCATAAGTAAGGGGTACAATCATCTATTTTGTCTGACTTTTTAGTGCTCCTTTGCTCAGTGTATACCAACAAATGCCCAATTCACCCTGAGAAAAAAAAAATTTAAGTAACACTGAGCTATTTAAAGGTACATTGTAATATTAGTTATCATCCAATAAATTGGTTTTCCTGAATGTGGCAGCTTAAACTGTACTGCACAAATATCTTAAAGCATATTAAGATAAAGTCAAGCACACATAAAACTATAATATACACCAAAAGAAAATTAAATGAAACAACAGTTATGGACAAAAAAAAGAATATTAAATGTTTTAATAGTCCTGGTATGGACGGAATTGGACCTCACCTGTTGCTGAGTCGATAAATGCAGCATCCAGTGTCAGTTGGGAATCATCCAGAGCTTCAACTGTGAAGGTGTACACGATGTTCGGGGACAAGGGGGTGATGGAGCCCATCACTGTGTTCGGCCCAAATGAGGCAAAAGCAATGGGGTTGTTTGGTGAGTTTTGGGGGGCAACGGTGATCTTGTACGAGGTGGCTCCGGTGTACCTGGTCCATCTGAGAATCACAGTCTTGGATGTTGCAGTGAACACGGATACTTGGATACCTGATGAGAGGAATGCAAGCGGTGCACATTATGTTTTTATGTAATCAAGGTTTTTTTGCTTCTATATTCTTATATGTCTGTGGTAACATCCATAGAGACATATATGTATAAAGAAAACATACTGTACCTGATTGGGCTGCAGCCTGCAAATTTTGATGAGAAAACATAATTACATAATAGTTTTATATTATAGAATCAACAGGTTATGCTCTATTTATTGAAATTAATGTAAAATAAGTGTCATCTTAACAGTGCTGTATTACTGTACCTGTGAGCATATGCTCAGCAAGAATAATATCACCATCCACTTCATTGCACCCATTCTTCACGTTTGTCTCTGGAAACACTCCTCTCACTGTTTTGCACTGCTGCTTGTCTGCTTCTGTTTGGTTTTTACTTCTCTCGAGCAGTTTTACCTTTTCCTAAACATAGGTGCTGTCTGTGTAAGTTGAAATACCTGCATTTAGCTCCTCCCACTGAGGGTCAAATGTCCAATCATACTAAAGCAGAAAGATGCACCTTGGGGTGTGTACGTTGAATAGTAGAAGAAGGAAACACCTTCATAGTTGAAGGCATGATATTCTATAGCCAGAGATGTAGTCACAGCATGTGGCATTAATATGGGCCTAGCGAAGGAACTGGACTTTCCTCAGCTGGGGAGATACTCAGAATTATGAGGACGCCGGTCCAAACTGAGAAGAAAAAAAAAAACACCACTTAATCTACTGGAGTCTATCCCAGTTGACTTAGGGTGAAGGCCGGGGACACCCTGGACAGGTCCCCAGTCTATCACAGGGCTACACTTAGAGACAGACAACCAAGCACACTCACATTCACACCTATAGACAATTTAGAATCACTAATTTACCTCAACATGTTTTTGGACTTGTGGGAGGAATTTTCTTTAGTTGGGAAGGTACAAGAGCAGAAAGACTGTTCCAGAAATGAAGAACATGCCCTTCATGACACCAACAGCAAAGGTTTGCCATTATAACCCTGAAATAATCTTTTATTTTCCTTTCTGCAATTTTAATTTTCTTTTAGTTGTTGTTGTTTTTTTTTTTTAACCAACGTTTTTCCTGCTGGTGATTTCTTTGGTATTTCATTATTTTTGTTTTTTTAAATTCAAAAGTACTGTTGACTCAGTATTTTATATACTTCCTTTACCAAGAGCTAGATAGTTAAGCCACCATCATGGTAAAAACTACAACATATCAAGCAATCAGCAAGAAAGGGAAGACCTGAATATCTCTCCCAGATTAAAATCTATCCAAAAATCGTTAAATCACTGGCCCATGTGAGATTTATGCCTATTAGGCTGCATTCTTTTGACCAAAGCTGTTGGAATATCAAGAATCATATATCCATACCATTCTATGTTTATGTCATCTGGAGTAATAAAAATCAGCTAACTCTACTGTATTTAACTTTATATGGGAAAAAAAAAAGAAGTTACTATTTACATAGATCTCAACTGGTCAGGGATTATGAAAACGGGGATCTGAGAGCCAGGGAATTTGAATCTGTAATAGCAGCTCTTAGAATTAAATGGCTAAAAGAGTGTATTTCTCAGTCACATTCAATATGGTACCACATCCCAAACAAACTCTTCAGTAAGATTGGTGGCATTGATCTCTTACCTAGGTGTGACTTTGAGATGTCAAAAATTCCTATACAGCTGTCTAACTTCCACAGACAAGTATTACAGTATGCAAAAACGTTATTTACCCACAACTTCTCCCCACATAAATGCTTATTATGGAACAACAGGATTATCACCATCAACAGGAAATCCATTTTCAAACCTGACTGGTATGAAAAGGGGATTTTTTTTGTTCACGACCTTCTGGACTCCAATGATCACTTATTATGTTTGAAGGATTTTGTGGACAAGCACAACATTAGCATTTCAAATATAAGTTATGATAAATCCTGTAAAGCTATCCTTACACCTCGCTGCTTTTAATTCAAAGTGCTATGCCATTTCCCTTGAACCTGCCCTCCTTGCCCACCCTAAGATTTGGTGACAACTTGTTAGATAGGAAATGTGATAATAAATTGATGAGCTTAGTCTTTAAACAGAAGCTTTTGGGGACTTTAACTCATGTTCTGTGAAAGATCATTTAGAAGCACCTTATTATCAGGCTAGGTAAATTAATAAATATCATATTCATACCTGCAAGTGAAAAGGTTGTATTCTACCATTCCCTGGGTTCATAAACAGCTTCATCAGCTACTTTAAATCACTGAAATGTCTGGTTCACAAGAACCAAAACGCTAACAAAATGTATACCTGTATCTGTAAGTCATTGCTTTCTCAATGTGCCTTGATTTGTTGCTGCTTTGCTAGTTGTTTATCCATTGTTTTATTTGCTTGTTGGTTGTTGCTCTGTTCTGTTTACTTTTTTGTCTTTATATCATACTTGTCTGTTGTGCTGTTCGTACGGCATTATACCAATAGAAATACACTGTACTAATGTTGACTGAATGCACCCTGACTTGAATGTACACACTGTATTAAGCTGCATTATTGAAAAGCAAACAAAAAAACTACAACAGCGCTCCGTCGCACACTTGTTGACGCAGATGACGTCAGAGTCAAAGGACACCGGACCGACAGGAAGAGGCGCAGAGGGAAGAGAGAGAGAGAAAAAAAACAAGATGGCAGCAGGCTCGGACCACGGGCTCAAAAGGATAGTTTGGAAAAGTAAGTACTCTCCAGTAGGAGAGTATTTTCTACACTTCCTAAACAGCGTGACACTTGCTTGTTAACTAACAGGTCTATGAACTGCGTGCTGTTTGTTTTAACTTCTTTCTTTGTGACTTCATGAGACACTGAAGGTTCCGTTTCTTTTTGATGTTATTTTTTTGTTTTGTTTTGCAACGGGAGTTTACAAAGTTGGGCTGGAGGAAGAATCTAGTAAACAACAACAACAGCAGCAAACTGAACTTGACTTAACGCTCGGCGCTGTTGTTTGTCTTAACTGTACCGACTCCTGAAGCAAACTTCTGGCCAGAGTAGACCGTATGAGGTCACTGTGTCGCTTGGAGCCCCACCTAATTTCTGCAGTCTAACGCAGCACTGTTAAAAAAAAAAAGCTCCTCGGATGGTAAATGACGCAAACCTGCCCTCAGCTTCTCAAACATACTGAAATCTGTTTTCTCCTCCTATGAACGTCTTTGTTTTTTCTGATTGGGTTCAGGTTAGTGGTAATGATGTCGCAGAGAAGGCAGCCTTAGGTTGACGTTAACGGTGAAACAACACGACCTCAACATTGTCCTCAATTACCCGTTTATAGATCTACCTACAGCTGATGCAGCTCTAATGAAGGTTATAACAGTCGTTTTTAGTCGATGTGGAAGTGTTGATTTAAGTTTACACATACACATTACAGCCTCTGACCAGTAGAGCCTTCATAGGAACATGAAAGGTGCAAAGGACTTTTATTTTGAAAAACTACAATAACGTTTACTCAGTATGCATGAGTTTGTTTTGTCCTTTACATTCAGTTTCTTTATGTTCAAACGAAATCTGCGCCTATGCTAGGATATATTGCAGGGCCATAGACTGCATCAGTTTTAGTCAGGAACACCTAATCAGTGAAGGGACATAGTTAGACATTTCTCGCTTTGATTCTTAATATGCTGGGGTAACATGCACCTTCAGTAATTTACTTCATTTAATAAAAATAACAACTGCTGTGAACAAAGTAGTCATCCTTGCGAGGACCTGGTTGGAAATCTTTGTATTGTATTCTTTTTTTTTTTTTGGCTGCTTGCTTTTTTACTTCTTGTTTTTATTTTATTTCATTTTTTGTGTATGTTTATATAATTATTTCTTTTGTGCTACTGTGGTAAAACAATTTCCCTTGTGGATCAATAAAGTTTATCTAAGTCTAAATTCCTATGACAGTTAGGCAAAGAATCATATGAAACACAGCATGACGGTTATACCATGGTCCCACACTGTGAGCAAACACACAGAATATTTATTTAATTAATAGAACTTGCTAAAAATGTCTACGTTTTTGGGACTGTTTTATGCAAATAATGGACGCCACTTAGCCATAGAATTTTCACTGACCATGGTATAAATCTTCATGACTATGTCTTTTGCTGTTCTTCTCGTTTGCTCTCCTCCTCCTCCAAATGTATTTTTGTTTGATCAGTGTCTAGTACAGTACTATGATGGATTGTTCATGTTCTCATCGCTTAAATTTCTGTCCAACACTAGAACCAAGATAGCTTCAAAAGTCTGATGATATTGAATAAACTCGATCTGGCTTTACATTCATCATACAGAGCGTTGTGGTGCTGTTTTAAATGATCAAACAATTTTATTGTAGTGGCAACAATTGCAAGTCATTACAGACAGAATACTTGTTGTTGGTCAATATCATCCTTTCTGTAGCTGAAATATTTCCATACAAATGATGCATTTCTTTGTGCAACAAAAACTTCCTTTTCTATGTTTTTCCTCTGTGTCTTGCTTTTTTTGCTGTGCACGTGTGGAGTCTACGTGCCAATGAACTTTGTGTTTCGTAAAACGCAGTGTGTCTAAGAACTCTTAAAATGAAGTGAAGACTTCTCTTGTAGTTCAGTCATGGAAAATCGGAACCATGTAAATTTTGTTTTTGTATAAAGTAGAAAAAAAGATAAAAGTTGTTGCATGATGCATTTGAGTTCATTTGCCTGACTTCACATTGCAGGAAGTGCAGTGTGACTATTGTGCATGCACATGTCACAGAAACCAGTATTTCTTGTACAGCTCTATTGTGGTTAAAGTAGTATTCCGTTTTCCTTCTATTGATAGAAATTACTGTAAACCATTTAGTCATCTTTCATCACATAGTCTGCAGTGTTACTTTTGAAAATCCCCCAAATTAACCAGTCCAATACATTTTTGGTGTTTCATCAGTATCCTAAATAACTCAGCAATAGATTGCTGAAGTTCTAATCACTGGATTTTCTGTCCTACACAGGCTTTTGAGCAGTAGGACTGGGATACAACTTAAATAGTGTTGTCATGAACACTGAGTGTTTTCTGGTTTCAGTAAAGTTCTTCATGTTGTCATGTTCTGTGTCTTACAGAAATAAAAGACACAATAATTACAGACTGCAGAAAGTCTGAAGTATGGAAGGTAAGACAATCCCTCATGCCTCAACATTCTAACTGAATGAACATCCACATTTTCAATCAAAGTTTTATGTGACTGACTGACTCGTGCTCTGTACAGAATTGTAATTTGTCATGATGGCAGTGCTGTTCATTTTAATGCGGGCCTACACAACCTTCTTACATATTGCAGTGTGATACGTCAGTAACTGACCGCTATCAATTTGTTTTCTTTCCAGATATTGATTCTGGATCCCTTCACCACCAAGCTGCTCTCATCATGCTGCAAAATGTCCGATCTGATGTCAGAGAAAATAACAAGTAGGCTAACATTCTATTACAGTCATACACTTTTATCATTCAGGTGTTAAGTCAAACTACCGACGTCTATAGTTACAGTTAAAATCTATGTGTTCTTTCTTTAGTTGTGGAGGACCTGTACAAAATCAGAGAGCCTGTTCCAGAAATGAAGGCCATCTACTTTATGACGCCTACTGCTAAGGTTTGCCATTATTAACTTACAATGATCACATGATACTTCATATTTAGTTATCAGTTCTGCAATTTTTGTTTTTTTCTGTTGACTTTGGTTTTTTTTTTGTATTCTTTCTGCCAAACTCTGTTGACATTTCCGTTATTTTCATAGTGTGTGCAGGCCTTTATAGATGACTTCAAGAAGAAACCCAAATACAAAGCAGCCTATGTTTATTTTACTGACTGTAAGTAACTTATGAATCACTTTTGAAATGAACTTTATGTAAATATCTGACAAAAAGACACTTTAATTGCACACTGAAGGCTTTTTGGTCCCACAGACTGCCCCGATGACCTGTTTCACAACATGAAGCTGCACTGTGCAAAGTACATACGTGTCTGTAAGGAAATCAACATGTCCTTCATGCCACAAGAGAAACAAGTGAGTTGAGGCTGGGTGCAGAGTGTGCTGTTTCAGCTCGTTTTGTAATGCTCCATTTCCTCTTTTTTTTAAAAAAAAAAAATCCAGATTGTGTGTCTGCTTCACTGAGGGGAAAATACACTTGTTTTAGTGTGCTGTAGGTCATGTTAATCTTTAATGGGTGTTGGCTGTTTTAAGCGATGATGTAACGTGCGTTGTTTTATCCTACAGACTTGGGAGCAGTAACTAGTGGCTCTCTGTATTTTGAAAATCAAAAATGTCTCAGGATTCAGAATCAGAATCAGAAACAGATTTATTGCCAGGTATAGTTTACACAATTTGTTCTGGTGGGTTGGTGCAACAATACAACACTAAATATAGAGTAAACAATAAATATAGAGTAAAATAAAGTAACTACAAATAAAAATAGCTGTAATAGTGCAAAGAATTAGATTTACATTTAAATAAGAACCATAGAACGGTAGTCTTATTTACAATTCTTAATTGCTTTAAGATTTCTTCCATAATAGCAACAGCCAGGCAGTTAGTTCAGGAGAAATTATTTGACAGAAGAAAGATCCATGTGCACATGTTTTATAATAATTTCATACAAATTGTTGATGGAAAGAATAGTTCTTTTTACACTGTTATGTTGATTGTTTTTAAGGTGTTCACATGTGACAATCCGGGGGCTTTCCGAAGCATCTACAGTCCCCACAGTAAGGAAAAAGAGAAGACACTGGAGACTCTAGCCGACCAGCTCATCTCTCTGTGTGCTACGTTGGACGAGTACCCAGGAGTCAGATACAAGAAGTAAGCCAGAGCGGATTCAGTTTCGAAGCTTATAACACACCTCAGCCCCCAAGCAGACTGACACCTTTCATAAGAAGAGCTTAGAATGTGGCACTCATCTGTGTCGGGGAAATTAGGGTGAGGTTATACAAGAAAAGTAGTTTGAGTTTTTGTCTGAATGGCTGCACTGGAGTGAATAGCTGGCCTTCAAAGAGAGGGAAGGAGATGTAATATAATTTCAAAGTGGAGGTTGTACAGATTTTTAGATTTGCTCTTCTGGAAGACATTCATAGTGTTGCACTAGACCAGAGGTGTTGAATCCTGGTCCTCGAGGGCCGTAATCCTGCATGTTTTAGATGTTTCCCTCTTCCAACACACCTGATTCAAATGATCAGGATCATTATCAGGCTTCTGCAGAGCTTGATGATGAGCTGATCATTTGAATCAGGTGTGTTGGAAGAGGGAAACATCTAAAACATGCAGGATTACGGCCCTCGACGACCAGAGTTCGACACCCCTGCACTAGACTGTTGACATTAAAACAGAAAAAGCTACGCACAACATGAAAAGTCAAGAGTTGGACATAGAATTTCAAACATGGATTCTTTTCTTAAGCCCAGTCACAGTGTAGCACTAAGTAAGAGCACGCTGGTTAAAAACGACTGTATCTATGACTTTGTTACAATGGAGGATTTAGCTACAAAACTGCTGATTTTCAGAAATCCAAGCTTTTTAGGGCAAATTTTGTTTTTTTTAAGCTCTGCTGTTTATATGGCCAACTAAACTTGACTCTAGTAAAGACAAAAGTAATTAAAATGTTTCTCCAAATGGCTGCTGCAATCCCCATGAAAGTCAGTTTGATATGCTACAACTGCTGGATTAACTCATGTTAGGATCAGTGTGACTTCTCTATGTATCAGCTTGACTGTGCTAACTCATTTTATGTCATAACTAGAGACAGCAACATGGAGAATGCCAAAACCCTTGCAGAACTGGTTGACAAAAAGTTGGCAAGACATTACGAGCTGGATGACAGTGGAAAGAAAAAGGTGAGACACCTGCTGAACAAAGAATGTTGACAGAATAAACAAAGACTTAGCTCTGGGAGTAGATTGGAATCTGTATATACAGTATGATTTTTTTGTGGAGCAAAAAGTATCATGTAAAAGTTAGCACAAAAAATCTAATTGTTGTTTCCAATCACTGGGCATTTGAAAAGGGAAGGTTTGCAGTGGTTGCTTGATAATAGTTAAGCAGGATCACAGAATGTGAGGAGCAGTAACCAGTGTTTTTATATGTAATGCAGTTTTAAATCAAGTGTTTTTATCTGTACATTTCATCCTCTCCACAGGGAAAGACCCAGGCCCAGCTGCTGATAGTGGAAAGAGGTTTTGACCCTGTGAGTCCCATTCTGCATGAGCTGACCTACCAGGCCATGGCCTATGATCTCATCGATATCCAGAGTGATACCTACAAGTAATATAACTTTTATCTGTTCTCTCTTCCTGCACTCACCCTGCTACACAGTCATCTTACAGCACCATATTGTCATGGTCATAGTAGACACAAATTTACATATTTTGATGTTTAATTTCTAACTGAAACCCATTATTTGGGTCATTTTGTGGTCAGGTACAAGTCTAAAGATGGTGCAGAGAAGCAGGCCCTGCTGAATGAGGATGACATGCTCTGGGTTAAGCTCAGACACAAGCACATCGCTGAGGTCTCAGAGTAAGTGTGCATGATCTGAAGCATGGCAGTAGCCGGTTCCTGTTGTTCTCATCCTTTTAACCTTTTTTTTCTCCCTTGCAACAGACAAATTCCCAAGATGGTGAAAGAAATTTCTGCTAGCAAGAAGCAGCCAGATGGAAAGGTAAAGTGGTTTCTGCTTATGTGCTTCACAACCTCTTGAACTGCGGTTTTGTACTGAAAATGCATATTTTGAGCAATTTTAATTATTTTCCAGATCACAATTAGCAATTTGGCCCAACTGATGAAGAAGATGCCTTCATTCCGTAAACAGCTGACTGAGGTATGCAGCACCTGTGTATTTAAACTGCCTTTAAAGTTGTAACATATACAACCTGGTTTGCACTTACTGTAAAACTATCAGTTTACCTTGAATTACCTGCAGGGTCATGCCATGCTATTGGTTTTAGGACAAATGCTAATATAATTAGCTTTCTTCGAGTCAGTGTAGACCAAGGCAATCATTATGCTGTGGTTGGGTGTGGTGCCTCCACACCTGTTAAAGCCTGTTATGCGAGGTTGCCTTCATCATGTTTTTAGAAGCAAAATAGGGTGAAGCCGAATAGTCTCTTTGCAAAATATGTTTTCATTAAACAATATCATTTGAAACACAATTGCCAATACTTGTGCATCCGTTTTTGACTTTTCTTTCTGTCTGAATTCTAGAAAACTGTTCATCTGCAGTTGGCGGAGGACTGCATGAAGCACTTTTCAAACAATGTGGAGAAACTCTGCAAAGCTGAGCAGGTCTGGTCCCAACCATTTTTACCACTTAATATTAGTCAGACGTTATGTTACAATTACATTTTCATTTAGCAGACGCTTTTAAACCAAAGTGACGTACATCTGAGAGTAGATATACTTTCATACACCAATGGCAACAGAGCTGCCATTCAAGGTGCCTGTCTGCCATTGGGAGCAGCATTGGGTTCAGTGTCTTACCCGAGGGCACTTTGACTGTGGAGGGGCGGGGGATTGAACCGCCAACCTTGCAATTAGAGGACAGCACTCAGCCACAGTCGCCTATGTGGTGGTTTAGTGAACACAGATAACATTTGCCAGATAGAAATCCCTCTGACTTCGAGAGGTCCAATCCCAGTCTCCATCCTAAGGCCTAAGAACTAAATCCTCACAGATTTAACAGATGCCACTGTTTACATGTGTTGTGTTCGTGAGAGGGAATGGCACATGTTGCTAGGAACCAAAGAATCACCATTTAACAACAACAAAAAAAAAAGACTCTAAAATTGTGTTTCATTCATAGTTTGATGAGCTACTCTGTTGATCACTCCCTGTTTGTAAGGTATGCTGTATGTTTGTGTGCAGGACCTGGCAGTAGGTTCAGACGTGGACGGCCAGAGGGTGAAAGATCCCATGAGGACTCTGCTGCCTGTGCTGCTCCACCAGCACAGTACCCACGACAAGATCAGAGCTGTGCTGCTCTACATCTTCAGCCTCAATGGTACATCAGTCTTCCCCTGCAGCAGACTGCTTCACTGTCTGTTTGTTAGTATTCTATTAAGTAGTTTCTTGCTTTGAAGCGAGGATGTGATGTTTCTCTGTGGATTTCCTGAACTAACCCATTTGTTGATTTATTCTCAATAAAAGTCCTGAATGTTTTTCCAGTATTTAGTTACAAATGCACCCCACCATGTTTATGACTACCAAAGTCATTGCAGGAATGTGGATATGATTTTCCAGTTAAAAGAAACTTTATCCTAAAAGATCATAGAATGGACATAAAAGTTCCCTTTTTTTTTTTTTTGACTAAGACCCTCATGAACAATTACTATTAACAAAAGGGTGCTGTCCTAATAAATGGTTAGATTTTAATTCTTTGTTTGCTGGTTTGGTGTGTGTAAACAGGAACAACAGATGAGAACTTGAACAAACTAATCCAGCATGTGAAGATCGAGGACCAGCGAGAGTTTATCCTGAACTGGAAAGAACTGGGTGTCCCTATAATCACATCGGTATGTGGAGGAGAGGAGGACATAGTTTGAATCAGTGCTTTTGATTGCAGTTCATATTTGGTGCCCATGATTTAAAACTACCAATGATGAGATCGTAGCTGGCGACTGGAATTTTCACCATTGTTCACTTAGTGTTTTTATTTTTTTGATTCTGTGTGTATTCTTGTTTCTGATCATTGCTGTACTTTTGTTCCCAGCCTAGTCTCTTCAATCGCAAACCTACCCGACGGGATCGATCCCAGGAGGAGAAGTACAACCTTTCAAGATGGACTCCTGTCATAAAAGATGTGATGGAGGTTAGTTGGCAGCTGTCATCTCTGCATGATCACATATCTTTTGTATTGCTACATCCTCCTTTTTACATACACGTCTTGAAAAAGTTATGTCGTTCCAACATATAGCTCTATCTAGGTCACTGGGATACCCCAGTTCTCTGAATGGTATTCGTGCGAAAATTGCTGAACAGAAATGAGGAGTCACAACAAAAGCGGGTTATCAAATTCAGGTCATCTGATATTCAGTGTCACATATATGTTTGTGTGGTTTTGTACCTCTTTATTCATTTGTAAACGACTGCATCTTTACATCTGTAGGGCACAATAAGGCACCACTTCTGTGCTGATCCCAGAGGACGATCTCTCTGTTTCTGCTTCAATATCTCGATGTTCGAATGCATTTGTTGTATGTTAAATGCGTTCCACATAAGAGGTGTTTATAGTAAGATGAGATTGTGTTTTGTGTTGAAATTGCAGTAGGATGTCACTGAGACTTACTGCCTTGTTTGTTCTGTATAAAGAGACATGTTGAATATACAGTACTCTCATTCACCTTTTCACTTTGTCTTATGATTAAGTTTGCTGGTGGCTGTGTCTTTTGATTTTGGTAAGTTATATGAGCTATAAAATAAAGAAAAGGACATAATGTACTGGTTCATAAAACTCTGCTGCTGAGTCCAGTTCTTAGAAATGGTTTTTGGAACTGAGTGGAAAAGTTAAGCTGTTTTTCTTCCCTAAACTCACCAGTTTACAGAATCTCAGTTCTGTATGTGCACATGTTGGTAATCAAAAGAAAAGCTAGAGCTCTGGCTGAACTGTAACACAAGTTATTTTATGTCTTCTCATTTTCACTTCCCCTTCCTGTTATTACCTGAAATCATTTCTCAGCACTGTTCACCACATAACTGCCTAGTTTGCTGCTAAATGGAGTCATAAAATGTGGCTAGAATATGTTAAAAACAATCTGCTCCTTCTGTCTTTGGCCTCAATGTGTCAATAAAAGCTGCACAATAGATAAACATGTTTCAAGTCTCTGAGACTAAGAAGTGCTTGACAGCAGATTGTTTCTCTGCCTAAACCTCCCCAGATGCATGTTGTAGTTGGCAGCAGAAATAGCCATGTGGGTGTGTGAGGTCCTCAAAGTTCAAGGATCAATCCTACTTTTGGAGTCTGGCCTGTGCTCACCAAAATTATATTTTTTTTCTCTGGCATTTAGCTCTTTTCTCCATAAATGACTTGCACTTGAAGTCAGTAGGTTGAGTGATCTTTTACTATCTTAAATTGACAGACTGTGTGTTTTACGTCATTAAATTCAAAGAGCAAGTTTGTGTTGGCATGTTGGTCAGACAGAGCGATTTGCTGTATAAGGTGACCACTGGCCTCGAACTCCAAAACTACATTCCTTAGAGGTACTCGATGTATGTGCATGAGTAGCATACCTCACAAAAGCACAAGCAAAAAGCCAATAAAATATAAATGTTACTGGCTTTCCACGGGACTGAATATATATTAGTGACAGACAAATTATAAATCTGTATCTTCCAGGATGCTGTGGAGAACAAACTGGACACCAGAGAATGGCCGCACCAGTCAGAGTGTCCGGCTGCCTGGAATGGATCCGGGGCTGTCAGGTGAGTGCTCATGCTTGGACTGAGCCATTTTGTTTCAAGACATGATAATAAATTCTGCTTGAGTTGCATCAGGCTTTTTTGGTGCTCAACGTAACCTTAAAAGCTTTGGCATTGTGTCTTTTTTGTTTTTATTTCCAGGTATTGTAAACATTTTCCAAAGTACTGCTTGAAATTTCTATTTATGTATACACCTAATTAATCAAACGTAATAGGCAGTTGTCTTTTCATTTTCATCTGAAGAAAACACAAGATAGCAAATTTCAAGACATGTTTAACCCACACAAAGTCCTAACTTCCTTATAGAGACAATGGTAGGTAGTAAGAGGGTGATGAGTTGGCGCCCTCTGGTGATTATTTTTGTAACTACAGTAAGTTTTATCTCAATCTCTTCAACACCCTTCTCCCTGGCTTTCTTGCTGTTTATTTCAATGGCTGCTGCCACTTTTTCTCTTAAATGTTCCAAGTTTCTGATGCCCCTCCTCTGCTCCACAGTGCCCGCCAGAAGCACAAACCCAGCTCTCAGGATGAACATCGGACTGGCTCGCGTCTCATCATCTTTGTGATAGGGGGAATCACTTTCTCTGAGATGCGCTCTGCCTACGAGGTCACCCAGGCAGTGAAATCCTGCGAAGTCATCATAGGTGAGCAATAATACAAGACTACACTTTGACTTCGCTTTGTATCTCCAAACAAGTTGCGCTCAGTCAGTGTACTGTTATGAATCAGTGACTTGTTGCCACTGAGTTCGTCTAAAGAAGGCTATGATTCTAATGACAAATTGTGGCTCAGTTGGACAGACCATTGCAAAAAATTGTAAAAATTTCACTCACTGCCTCTTTTTATTTCCAGCTGATTTACATCCCCTGCTGGAGCCAATTGGAATTTTGAAAGGACTTTTAGATCTAATTTGAGAGTTAATGTTTTTTTTTTATCCGTTGTTTCCAGGGTCTTCGCACATTTTGACACCCACCAGTCTCCTGGATGACATCAAGGACTTGAGCAAAGGCCCGGTGGAAAGCTTTACTATAGATGAAAGGAGCAACGCCTGAGAAGTTTGGCCCTCGACGTAGAACCTCCCCAAACTCCCCCCCGTTTTCCTGCATCTCATATGGCTCAGCACAGTGCACTCAACTCAACTTCCTGATGGAATACTGAAGGGAATTTACCTTGTACTCGTCTTTTTGTCTTTTTAAGCCTGATGCACATTTATGGTAGGCATGAGGACACATATTCTTTTAACTTGGTCTTTTTACGTCACAAAGTTTCTTCTGAAAGCACTAAGAACAGCTAAGACTGTAGCCTGCTTCGCCCAGCTAGATATTGAGATTTGATGATAACGATCATGTTAAAAATCTATTGACCTCATCCTACTAAGAGTATTTTATGTAAAAAATGTCTAACCTGCCCATTTGTGTTTGCCTTTGTTACAAGTAGAATGGCCTCTGAGAAACCTTTGGAGACAGAATGGTGGTGAAAGCAGCACAAAGTTGATGTATATACTGTATGTAAGCACTGAGTCCCTGCTATGCTATTTTGACTCTTTCAGTCACTTCTGTTTGTGATCACATAATGTAATTTGAAGAGTGTTTTTAACATATAGAGTATTTACGTTTTTCTTAAATTGAACAACTGACTAATAAATGGATGAAGTGGTTCAAATCTTTATACTTCTTTATAGATAATGTTTTCTTAATTGCAATCTAGGATGGTGCTAAACTGCCAATACCAGCGTTGAAAACGTAGGAAAGAAACCAGTGTAATGAAATTACTAAAGGACCTTCATGATCAAGGTAAACCTAAATATATACAGCACAAAAAATATTTGCACCATGTTTGCACATGTAATTAAACAGTAATACACTAATAGTAAACCCAAAACAAATAAATCAGATCTTGTTTTAAAATTTGGCTTCAAGTTTTAACCCCCGACTCCAAACTCCCACAGAAAAAAAAATAAGAAAAAAAACAAAACAAAGAAACTGCGGGTGCCCCTATAGCTCACCCGGTTGAGCGGGCGACCCATGAATAGGGGCTGTAGTTCCTCGATGTAGCAGTCATGAGTTTGACTTTCCCCCCCCCCCCCTCTTGTCTCACCCTCTCACTGTCCTAACTAATAAAGGCAAAAACACCAGAAAAAATTATCTTTAAAAAAAACAACACAGAAACCACTGTGTTAGAACATGGCCAACTGAAAGCAGGACAGAGCAGAACTTTCTAAAAACACCATCAGAGATATTCAACCAAGGCCTTCTGTAAACCACGTGTCAGATAGAAAACTCTACAGGAGCAGCCATTGTTCCATGAACATGCTGCACTTTATGGACTTTATGGGAGGATATTATGAGGTTTCTATGTCATAGATCATATCTGGCCTACTTTTCCTTCTGGCATTATGCTTCAGTTACATGGCACTTTGGTGGTTCGTGGCATACTCAAGCATATACACAATGCAGAAAAGAGTACATGCTTCCTGTGCTGTCAAAAGGCTAAATACGATAGGGGTGACAAATCTTTGAAGTTGTGAAGGAGCTTTGTAGACGAGGTTAATGGATCACCATACATTAGATTGGTTTTATACAAAATAAATGGAGACATGTTTTGCTCTAATTCATAATGTAACTCAGCAACAAAAGAAAAGTGAGGAATGAATGAAAGACTTTAAATAGAGATGACTCAAATTGCTAAATGGTTATGATGTGTCAGAAATAGCTATTAAAAGTGTTTCGAGTTAAACTGAGGATCGAGTTAGCAGTTAAATCCAACAAACAGTTCTACTTTGTATTTAGCTTGTATGTACGGGAGAGCCGAGGGACAGGACACACATCCTGACCTGATTTCCAGTGAAGGTATCATGTTTGTGAGAAGGAGAGCATATCAGAGATCATAGATGTAGTTAAAGTAGAGAATAGTGCAGCTTTTACATAAAATGTTTTCAATCAGAATCATGTATTTTTTCTGTCCTCTTGTAGCAATAAAACTAAATAGTATACAATTTATGTTTAGATGCATGTGCACTGCCTTTCAAATGTATATGAACAGTGGAGAAAATCGATTGTGATGCTATGTAAGATATTTGATTTTTGAGATTAAAACAACAGTGAAACAAATATTGAGCATATACATATAGTAAAATATATATATTTAGTTTCTTGAATATGTTTTTTATTAGAAATCCAAAATTAATTTAGCAAAATAAAAATATTAATAATCACTATATTTGTGTCTTAGGAGTATGTAGTCGGTGACATTAAACTGCTGCTGTGTTGTCGCCTGAAGACTACACTGACTTTATGTTGGAGACATAAATGTCCTGGTGTTCTGTTTTATGGTTTTGGCTTAAACTACACACAACTTGCTTTCTGACCATGTAGACACTAAAATATAAATAACAATAATACTGTATATCAACAGCATCAGTGAGTTGTGAGCATGTGGGTGATTGCATACTTTCTTCTGTTACTTAGGCTTACTAATTCATTTGGACTTCTGTTTGGATATTTTTTGAAGACACTTCAATCATTTAAGGCAGGAAACATTTAAAGGGAAATACACAAACAGATTAGCACTGGTGTTGTGTGATGAACTTCCACCACAGACTGAAACTAAGTGCAGCAGTGTCAGTTACAGGAAAAGTGTCAGGTGACTGTTGAACACACACACTGTCGGAGGGTGGTCCTGCTTCATTGATCCTACATACAGAAACACTTAGACCTGACAAGGACAACCCTGCTCTCTAGCAATGGCCTGCTTTCAGTTTTCACTTCTGTTTTATCTCATGCTGCCAGAGGTCTCCAAATACACACACACTGTACATGTTTCAATTTGGTTCAACAACAAGAAGAATTTATTAATACAACAGCACATAGAAAGTCTTGATTTGTGAATACCTCATTTCTAATGTATGCAAAGTCAGCATGGCAGAGGCTTGCCCTTAAAACTAGCAAATCTTAAAAGACTCCAAAAACTAACCTAGTACATTTATTAGTCAAGTAACAGGTATTTATATAGATATTTAAAATAACCCACATTGACAACTTTTTCAGAAAAAAAATGTTGCAAATTTTTTTTTACCTTAACCCTACAATATTATTTATTTATACAAATGTATCCGATAAATTCAAAATTAAAGTTAAGAACCTACAATAATATATATATTACACAAATGTACCTAAATAAGTTAAATGTTACGGTTAAGAACCTACAAGATGATTTATTATGTATACAAAAAAAAACTGTTTATAGGTCTGATAAAATTAACCAAAATCCTTCAAAAACTGGACAATAATATTATTTATTATCTTTATTAATTAACTCTTTACTACATTTCTAAGAAATCCATGACATAACTCTTTAATTAAGCTTAATGACAATGAGGGAAATTTTTTAACTTCAGGAATACTTTATTTTTTAGCACACAGGGCACAGTTTTTGTTGCTTTAATTTGTTGACATTTGTTCAAAGTTTTGCGACTAAAAATCTTATTTTTTTTGTTTGTTGTCTTTCGTTTACGCATGCGTGAGAAGTCATCCGTCCCACCCGCGCAGACTCTGCTGTTGTCATGACAACCAGCGCTTACAGGAAAGTTAAAACTCAAATCTGACTTCTGACAGCTGAACTTTTCTTCTCTTACAAAACACAATAGTTAATGTAACGTTGACTCTACGCTAAATGTTGCTGTAGTCAACTGGACTCGGGTGAATTGTCTTCAGGGAGGCTACGCCCCGGATAAAATGCTGTCGACGACCTGCGGAGGTGTCGCGGCAGATGCGATACGAGAAGGTGCGTCGTCTCCCTTCGCCTCAGCCAGCGAAAAGAGACAAGGACTCGGTGTTCAGGAGTGGCTCGACGGGTCCAGATATGAGGGAGAGTTTGTAAACGGCCTTAAACACGGCAGAGGAAGATACACCTGGATAAATGGAGAGGTAAAGTGAAGTTAAATGATAAAGAGCCAGGGGAAAGATGCATTAGAGCATTTTCTCCAGCTTAGCTTAGCCAAACTTTTAAGTTCCTTGTGTAAATTACAGAAAGGTCCTACATAATATACATTTTTAGTCCTGTCAGTTTTTCCTGAAATTTAATAAAGCAGGTTGCTCTCTGAATTATTTGTCTCTTCCTTTGTGTAGTCCTATGAAGGCTCTTTCTACAAAGACTACAAACATGGAGATGCACTTTACTGCTGGCCCACAGGCCACAAGTTCATTGGTAAGTTCTACCTCAACAGAAAGGAAGGATATGGACAGCAAGTGTTCCCTGATGGAGCCACCTTTCACGTAAGCTGAATGCATGGTTGACAGGTGTTATTTTTCATATATTTTTTGCTTGTAAATAACAGTTAATAGCAGCGAACCTCTCCTGTCCTCTCAGGGTCTGTACCACAATGACCAGAGGTTTGGTCCAGGTGTGGTTAGCTATTCAGACGGGCGACAGGATGTGGGTCTGTGGCTCGGGGGGCGCCTGCTGAGGTTCTGCACCCCTCTAGAAGAGGGCTTTAGCCTCAAGAACTTCCCTGAGTATGCTGCCTGCATGGACTCATCTGTTACTGCAGACCCTCTGACTCAGGTACATGCTGAACACTGTCCCATCCATGGGTGAATAATCTAAACGTCTTCATTTTTGTATACATAGTATGTTCAGTTTGAAATAGGGACATCCCAGTTGTGTGCACATTCAACTAAAATGTTTTAAGTAAATGTAACTACAGGTCGGAAAAGTATCTGCATATAAGTCATTTAATTAACTTTTGAAACATTCTTTTGAAAGCCAATGTTTCAGTCTTAAAAATCTTCCTTACACAAGCATTAAAGGGGAAAAAGAGGCATTTCTTACCTAATCTGCTCAAATTATTGTCACTTTTTGGTAGGCAGGTCGCAAGGAGAACAGACGACAGAAATGCAATCCAGAAGCATTTTTAGAACACAGGACAACATTTCTCGATCCTGTGTTAAAAGTATCCGAAAAATGACACTTGTCTTGTTAGTGACTGATTCTCAGATAGCCTCCACAAAAATTATACAACACTCATCTTAAAGCGAGAAAGCGAGAAAAGAAAAAAGGAATATATTTAGCACACCTTTAAAATATATAGGGTTTACACAAGAAGGTTTGATAGATGAACTAGATGTCACAAAATTTTACCTCTCTTCTCCTTATAAGCCACAGTTTCACTCTCATGATGTACAAACGAAAGCCAGGACAAACTGTAGGCTAAGTTACTGATATAATGAACTACTGTATGAGCTTTGTGACTTAACTCATTACAGATTAGTTACCTCTCCTCCCCCCTCAGGTGAATGTAGACAAAGATCTGCTGGCAAATGAGAACGCTATCCTGCCCCCCGGCATAGAGAGTTACTCAACAGATGGTGACCACTTGCCGCTTCCCCCTGGCCGAAGAAGAGAGTTGGACCAACTCTTTTATGGTGAGCTGTGGGAGCCGGATGCTCATCCACACCAAGGCTGTGAGAGGGACCCACTCTCCACTCTGCCCTTACAGGCCCGCATGCAGGCTCACATACACAAACACAGGTGAGGCACAAGATAAAAAAGTGTTGGTTCCAAACACAATGTATTAAGAACAAGAAAACACACTCACACAATTGTTATGGCTACAATACACCTGCATATTTGTGTGTTTGTCTCTCAGACTGCAGGCTGAAAATGTGGGCTGGGATGTGGCAGCTGCTCTCTCTATGAACAGGGAGACTTTTGGTCCTAAAGGGCCATTGGAAGTCAGGTCCGAGCTTTTGATTCAACACGCCTCCCAAGGGGAATTGCAAGCTGTGTCACAGATCCTCCGGACTGGTTTGATCCACCCTGATGTAACAGATTCACAAGGACACACTGCATTGATCGCTGCCACGGTAACATATGATTCATTATATTTTACATTTTGTTTGTTGATTTAGTCAAATTTTATTTTTTTATTTGATTGTTATCCATTAACAGTGAAAGCCTTCAGAAGCATAAATTGTCAAACATTGAACAATTAAAGTTCACAAGCACAGCTAGATACAAGTTTTAGATGTTATCGTTTTTAAACTTGATCCATGGATAGTGTCATAGTTTCTCTGACTGTTTTATCTGTGTTGTTTTTCTTCACCTGTCAGGTAAACTGCCACAATGATGTGATACACCTGTTGTTGGATATGGGTGCTGATATTGACAAGTTGACCTGCGAAGGCTTGTCTGCCCTGGCTGTGTGCCATGTCCTCTACTACCCTTTCAAGTCTCTGAACACCGCTTTGGTTGACCCACCTGCCAAAACTCCAGTAGGATTGTGCCTAATGTAGTTTGTAGAATTTTGTTTGATGGCAATGTCTTTTGGTTGCCCACTACTTTGATCAACTATCAGATGAATTGTAATTAAATTATGTTAAAACATGCATATATCCAACACAAGTCACAAAGACATTTTTGGTCGAACCAAAAATGAAATTTCTTACGGAACTGTACCAATATTGCCAAGGTGATACCATAGACGAGTGATCTACTGATCTTTTGTTTAACAAATGTCTCAAAAACTTACATGATAACTTGTCATCAGGTTGTGGAATCTGCATCTTCATGTGCAAACAGCCTCCAGATCAGCCAAGTTAACGTCACTGCGGACACACCTATACTCAACAACAGACCTCAAACCCCCGACACAGCCTTGAGGAACCAGAGCCATCTCGCTGACCAGTAAGAATGAATCCAGTAACACTTGTCTCACATACTCTTGAGAATAAACGGTATATAATTTGAATCCTGTTATGTATAGTGGGTATTTTCCACTACCAAGAACTGAGACACAGCAAAGTCACACATAATGGTCTTGCAAATATTGTATTCATAGATTTGTCCCTTCCTACAACATTGTCACCACCTTTTGGCCAGTTATGAAGTATGTCTCTAAAACAAGCCAGTTTGGGTTCTTTATGTTCTGTTTTTCAGGACATCAGAAGAACTCACAGAACACATCTCACCTCAGAGCAGTAAAGTGTCCATTGACAGTAAATTCATCACAAAGCGCTGGGTTGGCCGAAACGAAAAGGTTGCAAAAACTGAACATTTACAGGAGGAGAAGAGAAAAGAGAAAAGTGGAAAGGTTAAAGACTGTGAGGAGACAGAAAGAGAGGGAGAAGAAAGGAGCTTTGAGGAGGATGAGGAAGACAGTGAAAGGGAGGAAAGAACTGAGAACTGTTGTGATCAAACATGGGAAAATGAAAAAAGGGAGGTAAAAGGTATGTTAAGAGAATTTAAAAATGGGGAAACAAAAGAGAAAGACGTTGAGCTTGTTGAGAACAGAGAAACTCAGTCAAGAAAAGAAAATATGGAGGAGCAAGAGGAGGCTGAGGAAGATGTGGAGCGTTCCATCGAGGTGCTGGATTGTCACATCAAACTGGGCAGTGTGAAGTGGAAAGAAACTCGAGCTAAGGTAGGAGAAAGAGTTCATACTGTACATAATGCACGGAGATCCCCTCCTGTAAGTGGTTTGATAAGTTGGTACTTGTTTTGATTTGCTTTTGTCTATTTCTTTGTGTGTCTGCTGTAGAGCAAAGACAAAGATGTGACCCCAAAACAGTCCTTTGACTCTGCTTGTTCGCTCAGTAGCTATAACATCCAGGTGACAGAGGAAATGATGCAGCGGTCGGCAGAAGCACTGAGTCGTACAGGGTTTCCTCAGTGCGCCGACACACAGGGGACTGTACGCAAAATGGCTGCCATGAAAATTGAGTCAGTCCTGTTTCTCTGTCTGTTTTCTTATTTAATGTGCTGTTTGTTCTGTTCTAATAATACTGATGTTATATCTCCCTCTGTGTATATGAACATTTGATGTGTTGCCTGTGTGATCAGGCACCGTGTTCGTTTAGACACCTTGAAGCTGTTATTGGAACGGGGAGCTGATCCCAACGCAGCCAGGGTCCCCTTGCTTGTCCTCTTTTTAGCCATTATGGCTGCAGACACCGAGGCTGTGAGGAGACTGCTGCTGTGTGGAGCTCGCACTGATATTCCCCTCCCACCAGAGGTAGGAATTTACATTTTGACATGTTAAATCAAAGAGAAAAATAATGACAGTTATATTATATCCCTGTATATCTCATCCTTTCTGTAGAAGAAAGGTCTGTATCCCCTACACGTAGCTGCAGCGCTGCCAGGTCCCACAGGCCCCAGAATCACAGAGCTGCTGCTGCACACTGTCCCTGACCCAGACGCACGGGCATGTGACCAGGACGAGGTCTATGAGCCAGACAGGGTGTGTGTGTGTGTGTGTTTTCATGCAGTGAATTTTTTTAGGATCCTTAGTAGTGAATGTGTTGGTGTTATTACAACTGGTATAAGAGTGTTTGTTACAGATTTCCATGAAGACCGAGGAACCCCTGAGCTCCAGCAAGAGCCCACATCTCAAAGAAGGAGGCCGAACTGCGTTGCACGTGGCCTGCCAAAGAGACAGTGACTATGTGGTCAGTGAATACTTTGCACACAGTCACACCCACACGCATCATCACTCATATGAGACATGATTCGAAAAGATTGTGGAAATCTATAACATCACAATGACAATAAAAAAAAGATACGTTTTGCACAGAAAATGCATTGAGTCCATTTGTATGTCATTTGAATTTAAACAACATGGATTTTTTTTATCAGAAAAAAATGAATAATTACCTTACTGCTAAATTCAATCTTTGCATGACTGTAAGAGACTTTGTGCAAGGCAAAAAAACATGTACAAGGTTTTCTTATAATAAAATTTTGATCCATTTAAATGACTTGTGTTTTTTCCCAGAATGCCAGTAAAGTGGTAGCCCTCTTGGTCTCCCACAGCGCCAGCACAGACCTCCTGTGGAGTGGACACTCACCTCTCTCTCTGGCAATAGCAAGTGGCAATGAGCTGGTACAGCCCCTCCACACACACAGATTCACACACGCACATGCACACCAAACCTCACTTACTCCCAGACCTGTTCCTTGTCCTTGCTCAGGCGGTGGAGGAGCTGTTGAAGGGGGGCGCAGATCCCAGCATACCCCTGGGCCGCAGGGTGGGCAGTGCTCTATGTGCCGTCGCCAACATCAACTACCACTTAGGTGGCAACAAAATTCAGCTGGTACAAACAGATACACACACACTTATATGTGTAGATGAAAATGTTTCTCAGACTGATGCTTAACCTCCTCAAGGCATGCTGCAGAGTAAATATCCCACTAGTCACCTGCACTAAGAGCACATACAGCCAATTTATTTAACAAAGCTAACATTAGGTATTTTCTAAACTTTATATATGAAAGTTTTTTATGTACAAAACACCAAAGATAACTGTGTTCCTGATGGCTTCAAATGAGTCAAACTGAAAGCTGGACTGGGCAGAAATGTGAAAAAGGTAAAAGGAACTCTTCTCTATCTATCCTAAGCCCCTCTCACCAGACGGACACGGACATACAAGGTGTGTCAGAAAAGTTTCAGGACTGGTATCACAAAAGATATATTTCAAATTCCGACTACACATTTCCCCATTCAGACAAAGTAATCCCCCTGGAGTCTAACACACTTTCCCAGCCTTCTCTGCCATGCCACCATGCACTCCTGGAAGGATTCGTCCGGGATCCTCCACAGCTCCGTCGCCACAGCCATCTTGATGTTGTCCACGTCTTCAAAACGGGTCCCCTTGATGACCCCTTTGAGATTGAGGAAGAGGATAAAATCCCATGCAGCCAGGTGGGGTGAGTAGGGAAGTTGCTCCAGCACTGCAATGTTCTTCTCAGCCAGGAACTGTTGGATACTCAGGGCATTGTGAGCAGGCATGTTGTCATGGTGAAGCAGCCACAACTTGTCCTGCCACAACTCTCGCCTCTTCTTGTGCACTGAACGAAGCAAACGCCGCAGGATCTCTTTTTTGACATGCTGGTTGATCGTCTGAAGGGGAAAATTCGTAATTTTCAGTTTGGGTTTGAAATATATCTTTTGTGACATCAGTGCTGAAACTTTTCTGACATACCTCATATACACACATTTCAAACATGCACACAAACCCAAACTAACATGAACACAAAACTGAAATAGTCACAGCTGCAGGTGTTAAACTTTGGCTGTGGTTAGCTGATGTCTAAACTATTAGCAATATTTTACACAGCCACTCATTGCCAGCTTACAATAAATTTACTTTTCTAACCTAACCAACCACTTGGCCTACTCTGTGCACTGTAGGTTGTGCCAGCTTTAATTTAATTCAGTACCCACTCTTTATTACTGAAATGATTGTATGCCTCAGCATTCATTTTCAAAGGAAGATAAACATTTTCAGGGTTTTTTGTATATGGGTCTTCAGGGAAAAAGCAGTTGCTATGTTGATGCTTTGAGAAGAATTAGGCTGAATCATGTGTGTGTCCTTGGTGTAGTTGGAGATGTTAGCTAAGGCTGGCGCTGACATCTTAATGCCAGTCATGGTGGGCGATGTCGTTGGATCTGCAGTTGACTATGCACACTACTCCTTCAGCCAGGTAATCCACCATTTGTAAATATACTATACATTTCATTTGAATTTAGTCAAATGCAAAAAATTAACAGTAAATCATATTTTTGTAAACTTTACATATTTTTTTTCTTCTCTGTCAAAAAGTTGTTGATTTAACTTTTCTTTTTTTTAAGCCATAGTTTTTGGTATTATAGCACTAGGCTGCATTATATTGACAGATGCATCTTGCATCCATTATGTGTACCAATGCTGGAGGACAGTGAAAAAGCATGAGAAGTTTTTTTGTGATTTAGTTGATTTGTAATTCCACCTGAATAGCTGTCTACCTGATATATGTTACTCTGTAGGACTTGCATATTGCCAAAACTCCTTTCCACATTCTGAGCAAGCGGGAGAGGGAAATATTCAAAGCACGACGCCAGCTGCTCAGCAAGATGGGAGAGTTGCTGAGACAGACTGCTGGCCAGAGGGAGAGACAGAATCTAGAGAGAGAACAACACCTTACATTGAATAGTCAGTGCAGTGCATTTATGTCTTTTTGAAGGCAAAACAAATATTATTTAGTTTATTATTGTCTTTGCGTATTGCTGACAACGATATCGTGTGTGTTTTGTTGTGTGTGTGTGTGTGTGTGCACTGTATGAATGTAGCAGGTACCACGAGCTCAGAGAGGATTGCACACACAGGAGGAGAGGCCAAGTCTTCTAACAGGCCCCTCCTCAGCCATGGAGGCTTACAGGAAAAAGCAGAAAACTGCAGGTATACATACTTACACATTCATGTAAAGTGCCTGCGTGTTTTCTTTTTTTTCTGCTGTCTGTCATTTAAACTTGTACTTTGTCTAAACCTATTTCCAACTCTCTGTGTAAATGTTTTCTTAGGAAACCAGTGTTTAAGTTCTGCTATCACTGCGGCCGCTCTGTGTCTGTGAAGCTGACTGCATGTTGCCGCTGCCACAAGGTCTTCCACTGCTCCATGAACTGCAAACATAAAGCCTGGGATGAAGGACACAAGGAAGAGTGTATCCGGGTGTCAGGTGGGAATCAGGCTGTCTCCTTCCAACAGTTACAAGCCAGCAAACCAAATCAACACCAGCCCTGATATATTTCCCCACAAGCACCAAAGCTTAAACCAAAAGTACCACAAAACAAGCTTTTAATAAAATGAAAATATGTGACTTTGTCATAGTGTTTTGAATCTGTGATTCAGCTTTGATAGGTAAAATTATGCATTAGATACCAATAGATAATGTACAATATCTGGGAAATGCTAACATGGTTTTATCTGCTGGATGAACAGAGCATGTAAATACTTTGTCTATCTGTCTCCCTGAAACCAGCCTCTGCTGATGGCATCCAGAAGACTGTTGTGTTTAAATCCCCAACAGGCCAAAGGCCCTCAACTGTCACGCTGAAAACCAAAACAGTCCCCAGGCCACTGAGTGTCAAGTTGAAATCCCACAGATTACCTGAGCCCTTGAGCATGGCAGAGAAGGACTTGGAGGACCAAGTCAACCTGAATGAAAACTACAGCTTCATCTGATGGACACTAAAAATTCACAGCCTTACTAATTCATCATTTACCAAGAATAACAATGCATTTCTCTGACATCACTTCTTTATATGACTCTGATACATATTTGTGTCAGAGTTGTATCTCGTTATTTTATACACATTATGCAGTAGGTTTGCAATCTGTAATAATTTTGAATTACTAACGTAATATTGTCTGCTTCTTTTTGTGCTTTTGCCAATGAAAAATTGCAAATTCTGACTGGCTGAATCCAAAGGGAACTAATACAAGATTTTGACATATAACGTCTTTTATGCTTTTATGTGTTCTGACTAATGCCTTTATTATTGCTGGTCTTCATTATATCAGCTCAAATAAAAAGCTGAAGACAGTGTAATTGTATGGTTACACATTACAAAACAATACATTGCTATTTATAAAAATTCAGATTTTGGATGTAGACATTATTTACAATTTTGGCCTGTAATTCACATGTAGTGTAATATCCCTTTTCTCTAGTTTTACTGGTTAACATGTGTTAATTAACAAAACTAAAACACTTGACAACATTTTGACTTCTGCCAACAGATCAGACTTTTACCAACAGTAAAAATGACATCTGAACATTTCTGATCAACTTTATTGTATTTTTGAGGGATTTAAAAATACATTTTCCCATCAAAGTATAAATAAAATAAAAATTCATCATTCTCTGAAGGCTCAACATGTGAGTTTTTTGTGGAGTTTATCTTTTGTCCTGTCTTCGTTAGTTGAATTTCTGTTATTTCTGTTCCTTTTCTTCCACACAGGGATCACTTTAGGCTTGATTTTGAATCTTCATGCCACTGTTACAGTATTGGCGAAAGACCTCATTGCCCTTCCAGCCTAACTTCTTCCACTTCCCTTCTTCAACTTCGTCCAGTTATCAGACACAGATGTTCTGACAGCAGCTGCTCTGGAGTTTGCGTCTCACACAGTTATTTTATCGACAGCATGCTCGACAGTGACACCGAGGACGTACACATGGAGGTCACTGGCCCTGTGGAAGAGGAGGAGGAGTACTTTGATGCCGTGACAACTCTGTAGCTCAGGTGGTAGAGCGGGTTGTCCACTGATGGCAAAATTGGCAGTTCAATCCTCCGGTCCTCCCCACATGCTGAAGTGTCATTGGGCAAGACACTGATGGCAGATTAGCGCCTTGCTCTGTCACCATTGGTGTGTGAATGTGTGTGTGGATGGGTGAAAACACATTATAGAGCACTTTGGGTACCACTAAGGCGCTATATAAGTGCAGACCATTTACCATTCTTGAATACGTGACTCATCTTTCATTGAATTTTAATTGTAGATGAAGTTTGAGTTTGTAAAAAGTTACTCAAAAGTAAAGTTTTCCTTTGACTATAATAGATGTACAATGTAGAGATTCACGTAATAGATGGAGTACTTTAGTTGCAGTTACTTAATTGAATTGAAGTGATATGTGTTGATTGAGCTGAATTTATGCAATATATGCATTATATTGAATTGAATTATTCTATTGTCCTGATTGTATAATTGTAAACATGTGGTTTAAGTCCCCAGATGGTCACTAAGACAGTGTCAGCTGTGACGGGTTTGTGTACCACAGTTTGTTTCTGTGGATAAAATACTCCGTGATTCTGATTAAATATTTAAAAAGTTTGTTAGCTTAAACTTCATTTTTTGTCACATTCATGTAGTGAAAGAATAACTGAATGGAACAATCAAGTATTAACAGATGACAATAAAACAATAGGAAAGACAGTAAGAGTAGAAAAAAGATCAAAAGCTATACAAATGTCTGTCTGTACAAGGTGTGTTTTTAAAAGCTTTTTAACTGTAAATTTGAGCTCGTTCCATTAGCATTGGGGGTAAAACAGCAAAATCACTTTGTTTTAAGCTGGGATTGTGGAACTTTTAACAGAACTTTGATCTCTAATCTGAAGTGTTGAGATGCAGAATAAGAAGTTAAAAGTTCATGTATGTTTGTGGATAACAGAACTGAAGCAGCTGGAGGTCCAGGTAGGTCAAACATGAAAAACCAAATGATGCAAAGTCAAATCCAAAAGGTGATAAATACAAAAAAACAGAACACAAGGCGGCTTTAAGAGGAAGAACAGTGGTGAAGAGACAGAATATAAATCCAGAGAGACGTAATGAGGAACAAACAACAAAATCCAGTTTACTGATGTATCCCTATTCTACAGAACTGTTTCTATTTGTGTCTTTCTCTTATCTTTTCATGTACAAATTCTAAGAGATTTACTTTCATAACTTCCAATGGGAAAATGTGACACCCTGATTATTTCACTGTTGTCTTTCCTGCAGCACCACCCTCAGGTCAAATGTTGCACAAAGCATCGTCAGTATATTTGAATTACATTTAGTACTAATTTATTGTGGTGTGCAATGAACAGCGTGTCTCTGTGGTTACAGTTTCTTCAAGTTGTAGCTGAAGTGCCAAACACTGAGCCTGAATTAAGAATCTCACTAGGTCTCATTTCCAATGGTGGAGGACGTATGCAGATTATTTAAGTAAAGGTGTCGGTACGACACTGTGCAAAGAACAGAATACAAGTAAAAGTTTTGCAAAATATGACTTTAGAAAAATTACAGAACTTAAAACATAAATTTAAAGAAAAGTTTTTATGAGATTAGTCCTACAATAATGTGATTATGTTGAATTAGTTTTACCTACTTTGTATACTGTTATTATTAATATTGTTACTGGTATTTTAGGTGAGTGTTTACCAACCTGGTGGTCAGGCCCCTCCAAAGACACACAACAAAGCTTGAGGATTTTAAGATGATTGATGAGACTGAGAAGTGGAAAAACAAAACAAGTTTGAATAAATGCTGAGAATTCTCTCTAAACTTTGTGTGTGAAATACTACGAAGTTAAAACCTAAAGAACTAAACCTCTAGATCTGCAAGGTAGGGCGTTGTAGTAAAGCAGTCCGTCACATAAAATTAAAACTTGCAGAAAAACTTGGCCCTGAGCAGCATTCGGCCTTCCAACACGACCTGAAACTTACAGCAAACGTGGTTAAGAAATGTTTTTAAAAAAATAAAAAACGAAACAAAACAATATAAACATTTTGGAGCAGCCCAGCCAAAGTCCAGACCTTAATCTCACCCAGACAGTGTTGAAGGAACTGAAGACCAGAGTGATGGCAAGGAGGCCTTCCAACCTCAACGACCTTAAGATTGTCACAAAAGAGAAGTAGAATAAAATTCCAGTTGAAAGTGTTTTTTGTTTTTTTGTTTTTAACTGTTAAGCTGATGTGGTTGCAAATAAAAGCTTTGTCAGTGCTTGTTGAGGAAAAGATTGAATGATTTTGCACATTGCATTATTTGTAAAAAAAATAAAAATAAAAAAATGTAGAAAAAATAAAAATACTAAAATGAAATAGTTATGCCCACAGTAGTAACCACAGTGTCCTACTGTCTTTTGTCAAGTCTCTGTCATTTTACACCTTATGATCAACCAAAAATTCACTATAAATCCAAATTTTGGACGGGTTTGAATGACTTTGGGCTTCAGTTAAGCGTTTTTTGTTTTGGAACTCTTCAGCACTCATTCAAATGTCTGGTGTTCTGATGTAACACTTAGATCTTCGTAATAACATGATAATCAAGTGTATTTGTGCAGAGAAAGGCGTGTCAGTACTTTAACAAGCTGTGTTGGCAGAGTGAGCTTATTGCTTGTTTGTTTCCTGACATTGCACACTCATGAGTCAGCTGGAGGCGGACCCACATGGACCAGGAACACACTGTCGCACTGACAGCTACTGGATACAACTCCTGACCGAACTACAGCTGGAGTCTTAAGTATTTCAAAGGAGACTCGAACGAGCTGCTTCACAAATAGCGTGTGAATAAAATATTCAAGGGCTGGAAAATGAGCACGGATCTGGAGGAGCAGGAAGACGAACTGCTCGCTCTGCAGAGTATCTTTGATTCGCAGGAGTTCGTCCGAGATGAGCCGAAGTGTGCCGGAGAAATCCGAGTGTCTGTTGAGCTTCCTCCGGACTTCAGTGTGGTTCTGAAAGAAGGTAAACCTGACAATTACAATATTGAGTATGTTGTTGTCTTTCGATACTGTGCAAATTATACTTTCTGCATGATTTGCATGTATCGCTCCTCCTGAGCACATATAATGATGTAATCTATGGCAACCCTTTAAACATTTACCCAGCAGCCTTAGTGACAACTGTATCCACCTGCTTTCTGGCATATTACATTTCTAAACCAACATATCTGTGATGCCATTTTGAGTAGCAGAAGTTTTAATGAGATATTTCTATTAATTTCTCACCAGTCAAAATGTTAACTTTTAATGTCTTACTTGTGGAAATGTCCATTGTAGAGATCTGTAACCTCATTACAACCAGTCAGCTTGTACCACTGACCTTTTTTCATAATCAGTTACAGTTATCTACAATTGACATACCTGTAATGGTTCTAATTAGTGATATCTACCACTCAATTCTCAACATTTCAGTTGTCACTAGTGGAGATGTACATTTTTGATATTCAGGATTCAAGAAAGTGTTTAAATTCAACAATAACAGATTTCATGTGTTTCAAAAGCTATAACCTTTAACATAACACCAATAATAACAGAGTTTTTTAAAAAAGGGGGGAATATTTGAGTAAATATACATTTTTCTTGTATCTTTAAGCAGCATTTAAGCAGCACTGTTTGCCCATATCATGCCCACTTTCCCTCCCCTGTCAACACGCCTACATTGGCAAAAAATGAAAGTTTTCTGCTATTTTGTGAAAGACTTTGGTCATCTTGTGATACTGTTTGTCTCCCTTCAGGTGATTCTCTGAGGCAGTATGAGATTTCATTCCTGCCACCTCTGCTTCTGACCTTTGACCTCCCCCATGACTACCCATCCTCCTCCCCTCCCTCTTTCACCCTCACCTGCAGTTGGCTGACTCATCCACAGGTAAACAACACAAGCAATGTGGGTCAGTGAAAGCAATGCTGCTCATACAGTTTTCCAGTGTGTGTGATTGTCATAAAGACAGAGATAAATGCAGATTGCAGACATTCAAGAAAGATTACATCAGTTTATCTGCCGTCTCCTCCCACAGCTCACTGCGTTGGATGCTCAGCTCACTGATCTCTACCAGGCCACTGGGGGCGCTGTGGTGCTCTTTTCCTGGGTGCAGTTTCTCAGAGAAGATGCTCTGAAGTTTCTAGACATCCACAGCCTGCTGGAGCTCCCCTCTGATGAACACAGCACTCAGCTCTGTAACCAAGACAAAGAAAATGCTGCGCTCTCAGAACCAAATAGTAATGAACACACTCCACAGTCTGAACCCACCGATGACCAACGCTGTGATGTGTCAGATCCATGCCAGCCGGACCTCTCTGGATCATCTTTGCAATTTCAGGAGAATCCTTCAGCCTCAGATGGGAGCAGCACAGACTCTCAGGGAGCTTCTTCTTTAGACTCTCACCAACAAGAGACGATGGTCCAAAACCAAATCGCACAGGCTTCAAATGTGACAGAGGCTGAACAAACCATCCAAACCTCCGAGTTTCAGGCTGACTATCAGGATGATCTCTCTTCAGCAATAGGCCCAAGTGAACAAGAAGCCGCTTCTCTGCCCGTCCACCCCAGAAGTTCTTCTCCAAGTCAACACCAAACCTTTTCTGATCTCTCCTTAACACCATCACAGGTGCTCCTGTCCCAGATTTTGATCTACAATGCATCCCAGGAGCAGAAAATGTTCGCCACCACCTTGTTTGACTGTGGTGTTTGTTTCATGAGCTGGCTCGGTTCAGAGTGCGTGCAGCTCTTCGGATGTGGACACATCTTCTGCAAGCCGTGTTTGGGCGAGTTCTGTAAGGTCCAGATAAAAGAGGGCAACGTCCGGGGAGTCACGTGTCCTCAGGCAGATTGCGGTGCCACCCCTACACCTGCACAGGTAGAGTCCTCACTCATACGTCTGTTCTCTCTGCATACCGCCGAGTGTTTCTGAAAGCTCTTGTGTTTTGGGGATGATGTGCAAGGATGTACAGTCGTCCTCAGATGTATTCATACCCTTCCATGAAAGAAAAGGCAAAATTCACAACAGTCACTCAAATAACTAGAAACTGAAAAAAGTAATAATAAATAAAAATTTGCTAAATTATAATTTAGTCAAATAAGACATTGCTTTTAAATTGTGGTTGAAAAGAATAATAATTTAAAAAAAAACTGTCCCAGACAAATTAGAGCACTTTACTGATGAGCAGTGGCCAAAATCCAAACACCTGTCAACAGGTGCAGAAGTCTGATTGAGAGTTACAGAAAACACTTGATTGGCTTAAAGGGATGTTCAACAAAATATTAGTATACAGGTCCCATCATGCTTGTTTTGTTTTTCTTTTCTTTTTATATATATATATATATATATTGGCGCAGTTGGTAGCACTGTTGCCTCGCAGCAAGAAGGTTGCCGGTTCGCGTCCCGGTGGGGGCACCGGAATCTTTCTGCGTGGAGTTTGCATGTTCTCCCCGTGCAGCGTGGGTTCTCTCCGGGTTCTCCGGCTTCCTCCCACACAGTCCAAAAACATGTTGAGGTTAATTGATGATTCTAAATTGTCCGTAGGTGTGAATGTGAGTGTGCTTGGTTGTCTGTCTCTAAGTGTGGCCCTGCGATGGACTGGCGACCTGTCCAGGGTGTCCCCTGCCTTCGCCCTAAGTCGGCTGGGATAGGCTCCAGCCCCCCCGCGACCCTAGTGAGGATTAAGCGGAGTATAGATAATGGATGGATGGATATATATATATTTCTGTTGAACCACAATTCAAAAGCAATGTCATGATTTTCTTTTTTTCTTTTTTTTTTTTAATTAATTATTACTTTTGTCAATTTCAACTTATTTCAGTGACAGCTGAACTTCTTAATGGGAGGGTATGAATACATTTGAGGATGACTGCATACATTTTCTTTTCCTTTTTTTCTCCTTTCTTTAGTGCTGCACAGAAAAAGATGCAATACTAAGGGTTAAGAAGAATCCTTACGAGTGTTATTTAAATGTGCTTGAAGCATCAAAAACACGTATGCAAATGGAAAACCTTTTCATAACCATTTTCCCCTTTAACAATGCAACATAAGTTGCGAGGGATGTGTTTTTATCCCCCATTTTTACTTGTCATCTGTAAAATAACTGATAAACGTGGTAGTTCAATAAATGTAGTGGATTAAAAAAGTACAATATTTTCCTCTGACATATGGTGGAGTAGAAGCATAAAAGAGCATAAAATGAAAATAGTACCACAAGTGCAGTGTATGAATAAATGCACTGTTGTGGCTTCAGGCAAGGATATGTTACCTAGAGAAGGCTGCCTGTGACCTAAAGTAGGCATCAGATCGGTTTCTATATTTGTATGCAGGTAAACATTAAAGTAAAGCCTCCTTACGAAACCTAATGTTGACCAGGGTTTTACCAGTTTGATTGTATCACGTCTTTCAGGCAACACAATGAATAGGGAATGTCCAGGGTGGGCCAGATACACAAGGTATACTCATGGATGAGCTTCAGCTTTCAAAGGAGTCTAATGTTCCTTCAAATGGGACAGTTTAACACCTCAAGCCCAGTGACGTCCACTTAGCTACAACTCAAATCCAATTTAAAAGAAATGTATTTGATTTCTAATTTAAGATCTAATAGTAACAACGAAACTATGGGATGTACGTCATGGCATGTTTCGAAACTGGAAAACAAAAGCTCTGAAAGGCTGAAACTCAATGTTTGAGAGCTGGAAATCTAATAAAAAATGTTTTCCAAGTTTAAAACTTTGAAAGCTTGCATCGTGTTTTGATCGACTGCAAAAAATGGTCTCTGCAAACATGACTTTTCACTGTTTTCCCTCTTCACACTTTTTCAAACTTTTATATTTGTGTGTCCCTATTTCATAGTTTGATTACGGTCCTTCTGTACGTGAACTCAGCGGAGCTTTCAAAGGGTGAGCCTTGGCCACATCTCATTGAGCTGGATCTCTCAACTGTACAGACTTGCTTCCACCGTTAGGGACATAGTGTGGACTGAGCAGGACATATTGCAGAGACAAACAACTTTGGCATTTCTGGCATCCAAGTCAAGGATATACACACCGAGAACAATATATTTGTAATCAGCTTATTTTTGGGCTATTTAGTGACAAGAAGTCTTTTGCATTTTAATTTGAACTAACTTCTTTGACCTCTTCTTTTCCTGTTGGGCAGGTGAAGAGTCTGGTGGGAGAGGAGCTGTTCGGCCGCTATGACTACCTCCTGCTCCAGTCTACTCTGGACAGCATGGCTGGTACGTTTCCCTCACGTTGTTGAAAAAACGTATTCAATGCCTTTATACATTATTTAATTTCTCTGGAAGTCCAGGCATAAATGCTATATTTAGCCCGGTCTTGGTTATAAAGAAGCACTGCGATTATCAATGAGTCTCCGCTCATGTCTCTTCTTCACTTCCCTCCTCTCAGATGTGACATACTGTCCTCGCCCTTCCTGTGCTTCAGCTGTCATTGTGGACAAGTCCAGCACTGCAGCGATGTGCTCTGTGTGCAGCTTTGCCTTCTGTGTGAAATGCAAGAAGACCTACCATGGAGCGCAGGACTGCCATACAATGAAGATAGGAAATGAAGAGACAGCTCCAGAGCAGGGCTATGCCAGTCTGCCACAATCACGAGGTACTCACAGATACACTGTGTGTCAGAAACAAAGGCTCATTAAGATCACAATATTCAGTAATAGGTACAACTTGTGTGTGAATGCTTTACACCTAAGCTGAGCCTTGTTTTGTTTGACAGAGAATACATTTATTCATCAGTACTTAAAAGCAAGAAGCAGAAGAAGCAGGGTGGAGATGTCCCAGTTTTAAATCTCATGTCAATGCCTTGCTCCATTTTTGCATAAATCTAAATGTATCAACCTTTGTGAAGGATTAAGGCTACTTTTCATCTCTCACAAGTAGAACTGAAATGATGATTATGAATGATTAATTGACAATGATTAATTTTTTCATCAACAGTTGAATAGAATGTTAATTAGAGCCTATTTAGAACATTGTTTGATCATTTTCAAGTGACAAAGTATTAAATCACTGGAATTTTCAGCTCTCAGCTGTAAGGATTTGCTGTTATTGGCATCTTTTGGAATCAAAAATTTCGGATATCATACAAAACAACACAGGTCTGTTTTAATGTTAATTGTTTTGTGGAGAAGTAATTAATTATTGTAGTCAGACAGATAACGGATAATATAAATATGTTGTTAGTTTTGTATCTTTTTAAAATTACTAGATATAAATTGTAGTGAAATTTTGACTTACAGCATATTAGTAAAACTGAGAATAGCTTTAACACCATTAAATATTCTGTAAATCTGTAGTATTAGATGCAAAAGAGCTGAAGCTGTACTACACGAGTTGTAAATGTATCAAAAACTGAAACTGTATTTTATGTTAATAGACTGTGTCTTTTTTCTTTGCCTAAAACTAAAAACTATTCAGCTTATCCTTACAAATCAGTAAACTAGATAAAACTTTAAGGCTTATTGACATGTAGAGTCATTAAACTACCAGATTAATTAAACAACAGACCAAAAAAAATTTAAATAGTTTTATGCAACAATGGAAGCAGATGACACCAGGCTCATGTTTGGATAGTACAGACAGTCAGATGTTAGAAATAACAATCCTAGGTCAGGCTTTGAGTACAGAACCATTACTTGGTTGAATGTGCAGTCTCTGTGGATGTAGATGTGTCTGAAGCGGTACTCTGTGTTGCTGTGTGTCTCAGTGGCGCAGAAGGCTATTTGGGATGACTATTCCAGCGCAAGCAAAGAAAGGAAGCGCCTCCTGGTGAGCAGATATGGCCGCAGCTTCATTGGAACTTTGCAGATGTGTCTGAGCGAGGACTGGATAACTGAAAATTGCAAGCCCTGTCCTCACTGCTTCTGCAAAATACAGGTATTTATTTACCCACCAGTTAGCGTTTATTTTTCACCCATACACAGAAACTCACGAGCACAGACGATCACATCTCTCCAGGCAGCTTTTAACTGCTTCGAAAACTTAATGCAGAGAAAATTTCAAGTCTCCATATCAGTTGCATTTCTAACTGTTTTATTGTTGTGTGTTGTGTTGCAGAAGACCACTGGATGTAACATGATGTTGTGTACTTGGTGTAAACAACGGTTCTGCTGGAGCTGCCTCGCCAGATTAGGACTGAGTTCATATGATCACATTCCGGCAAATGCCTGTGCAAGTCATAACTTTGGCAGGTGATGGACATAAAAACAGATTTAATGAAAAACAAACTAGGTCTTTTCTTCAATAATAATCTGGAGCTATTTGCTTCAAACACAGTTTGAAACTGTGCACAATAAAGATTTGAGGCTATATGATTTTTTAATAAAAATCAACAAAGAAAAGGGGCAAAAACTGAAATGATTTTCTTCGCTAGAAAATTGAATTTTAAAACTGTGTGTCATACTGTGTGTTGATCAGTAGAGGGAACTAAATAACAAGAATGACAAACCAACTTGGGCACGCTGGCGTCTAAGTTGACAAGCGATTACCTCTATATCAACAAATTAAAATTGTCCTTAATCAATCAATATTTATTAATCTAACAATACTTTGCTGTAAACTTTACTGTGACATGATCATTTACATATTGCAAAAGGTGAATAGTCTATAAAAGAGATTGCCCTGTTCCTCCCCCAGGTGTGATCAGGATACTGTTCTGTCAGTATTTATCAGTCAAGCTCATATTTATTTTTTCAATCAAATGTTTGGGCTATAAAATGAGAAAAAATAGTGCCCAGAGCCTATGGTGATGCCTTCATGTGCCGTCTTTTGTTTAACCAACAGTCCAAAACCAAAGATATTCTCTTTAACTGTCATAAAAGACTAAAAAAAAAAAAATAATGTTGCACTTTACTTAACTGTTGGTCAGTCAGTTGATCAAGCAGTTGGTGCCGCTCCAGTGTTTTGTGAATCACTTTTTAAGATTCTTGCAATGTCTTCAGGAGTATCAGATGTGCAATACATTTACTGTGGTAATGTTATAAAGCTAAAAGATAAAAGTGCACTATAAAATTATCACTAGAACTTTTAAGCACAGGGAAAGCAGGCTGACATACAGCCGGAGATGCTGTATGTGCGGCGAAAGCTTCAAACCTCTGCTCTGCACAGTTTACACGTGTTATATTTCCCTCGAAACAGCAGTTTACAGGTAGCTCTTGGGCGTTTGGTATCCACTCACTCATTGATTTCCTGTTTTTGAAGCGTCCCCCTCCCTTCCTCCCCTGTTCTGTCATAACAGTGGAACAAAGACCAGTGTTGCATGTCCCCAGGCTGCCTGCAGCATGATCGGAAATCTACAGCTGTCTCTCATATTAAAGCCAAAGTGTTTGTGCTCCTCCGTCTCTTCCAGGAAAAATCCCAAGTCTCTACACAGGGGTCACTTCCTCATAAATGTCTAAACAACTGTTTGCCTTACTGACCCGCGGTACTGTAGCAGGGTCTGGAGGACTGTAACTCAGACTCCGACTGTGTTTGTGTTTGTCCAGTCTCCTGGCCATTCCTGTGAGACTGAAAATACGATTGGAAAGGCGCACAGAAAAGAATGGCAACAAGGAACATAACAGATAACACGCTTAGAAAATATAATACGGTACTTGAGAACAACAAGAACTAAAGCTGACAAATTGAAATACCATTAAGAAAAAGACCAGATGAGGAGTAAATAATGCAGAAATCCCGGTCACAGGAAACTAACGAGCTTTAAACTCACACTGCATTAGCTTTGGCAATAATTGGAGCAAGATTTGCCTTCAGCATTGAATCTTGCAGAAAAAAAAAAGACTAACAATAGACCTTGCACAGAGGACATTTAACTTGTCATGGCGGGAGAAGCACAGGCGAGGTACAGTTGTTGCTGCTTTTGTGCTATGACAAGCTAACATGTCTGCTGTGGAAAAAGTCTACTTTGCTGCGGAGGCCCAGCAGAGAATGTCCGAAATATTCATTAAATGGCTCAAATGTACGAGAAAAGAAACTACTAGCAACACATACTGATCTGTTAACTCAGCTGTACACCTGAAAACATAACTCCTGTCAGTTTTTAATTGGTTTTAAATCCATACAAGGAGCAAAACAGCGCTGCAAGGTGCCTTGCCTCGCAGCAAGAAGGTCGCTGGTTCGCGTCCTGGTGGGGGCACCGGGATCTTTCTGTGTGGAGTTTGCATGTTCTCCCTGTGCAGTGTGGGTTCCTCCCACAAGTCCAAAAACGTGTTGAGGTTAATTGGTGATTCTAAATTGTCTGTCTCTAAGTGTAGCCCTGCGATAGACTGGTGACCTGTCCAGGGTGTCCTAAGTCGGCTGGGATAGACTCCAGCCCCCTGTGACCGTCGTGAGGATTAAGCGGTGTATAGATAATGGATGGATGGATGGAGCAGAATGCTACTGCTGTGCCGAATGCTGCAGTTTGACAATTTCACATAGAAATCCATCAATATAGGTCACAGGTTCAGCATGCATGACTCTTCAGGGAGCTTTACAGCAGACCATCACTGTGATGCCTCAGTGGTATCCGCTTTTCCATTATGATTTTTTTTTTTTTTTTTTTTTTGCGTTTTTGCGTTTCTGGGATGATTGTGAGAGTTTTCCTTACAGGTCAGTTAGATCTGGTGATTATCATAATTAAATATTCTGTTTAATTATACAGTATAGTATTGTAGTGATACCTCCCACCACCTGTGTTGACACTGTGTTATTAATATAAAGGTATATATATATATATATATATATATGTGTGTGTGTGTGTGTGTGTGTGTATGTAGGTTTAACAGCTATATCTGTATAATGCAGAGGTGATGTTTGCGTGTAGTAAGTTACTTTTTCAATAAACTGGTTCAGTCTGCTTCATATTGTCGTCCTCTTGGTCTGTCCGTTTGAAGCAAATGCATCCTGAGTCTCTCTGGACCACACTGACGGATGTGAACTTGTGAACTATTATCTGTTATTGAGTCTGTTTATGTGCAAGTTTCATGTCGAGTTGAAATGATTAAAAATGGGTCTGTATTCTAAAGCAGCAGCAAGGTACCTGCGGGATTTGGGGGCTTGAACTGTGCCGAGGAGTTATTAATATAAAGGTACAAAATCCCATACAGGCTAATAGTAATTCAAGTGCATGTATAATTTAAAAATGTTCCCCTAATAGCAGAGCATTTATAAGCAGAAGATATTTGCAGTGAAAGCAGAAATCTAAGCTTCTGTCACTTTTCATTGCTTGTGTGAGTATGAAATGCTCATACATTTACAGCAACTATGCTGTCGGTACAGGAGAGTATTCAGTTTAATTCTAATGAAAGAATTTACAAATAAAAAGACCCAATCCATGGCACAGATTCAAGTTAGTGGAAAAGTAATAGCTTAAACTCGAGTAAAGACCACATTTCAGGCAATCTGTAAGGTTTGTGAGATATCCTGCTGACAATTCTACCAGGGGCACAAAAACAGCTTTCCTGGCAGAAGTAATATCAAGAATAATGAGTAAATCCTGATTATCAGTGCAGTGGAAACTAGGCTATGGAGAGCGTCTTTTCCCAGTGAGCCAATAACCGGCATCAGCTAACAGTACGCTGATTTCCCCTGAAGCTGTACGAGCTGGAAGAGAACACATGAGACACACATTCACTGTAGTAATCATCAACTCAGCTGAGTTATTATCTGCACGTTTATTCATCTGTCAGAAAACACACACACACACACACACACACACACACACACACACAGCCTCGGAAATCAGCAATTCATTTGTCCAAGCATCGAGTCAGTCAGTGGTATATTGGCAACATTGTTCAGAGGCACTGAAAGTGTGCTAAGGTTTTCATCGAGAGTACAGGAGTCTATACTGTCCTGCAGGGACGCTGCTTGGAGCTCTGCAGCCCCTGACAGTAAATGGAGGTGGAAGGTCCTGAACTCTGACAGTGTACAAGACTCACTTTGTGTGTGGACCAGGATACATGGGCTTTCATGTGAAGCAAGCACAACCTGTCTCTTATTGTCGTGACTGAGTAACCGCATTAGCAGAAATGAGCCGACACGTACAGGAAAAACAGGCATTTGGGGAAATAGGTTCACTCACTTCATGGCTGAGAGTTTAATGACAAGGTCAATGCAACTCTCATCCCCGTGTGCCAACATTGAAGCTGGAACCAGGAGATGATTAACCTAGTTTAGCATGAAGACTGAAAACAGGGCAAAACAGCTAGTCTACCTCTCAATTTCAACAATCTGCCTAAAGCACCTTTAAACCTTCACTATTTAACTCTGTCCCAACATTTGACTACTTGAAACTTGTCCATATTGGCACAGTACTTGATAATGAGGAAGTTGAGGTTGGGTCTTGGCAATGCATTTCTGTGATAATAGATTTGTAATGTAGGTCAGTGAAGTTCACTTCCCTTTTCTCAAAGCTTTGGGTCTGAAGCTCATCAGTGCTATCCCAGGGTCAAGAAAGAACCCTAAACCTACAGTGTGTTTTTGAAACTTTTCAGTTTTTGCAGTCTGACATTGCTGCCATTGCTGCCGTTGTTCCCCTCCTCAGCTCTGGCAAAGCAGTCGCATAAAACACTTTGCTACCAGAGCACTGTATGTGGTCACAGACACCAGATGTAAAGCTCTGGTGTACTGTGAAATACAGAGACATGTACCTTACACTGATAGGCTTAATCAGCACTGTGAGAACTTATTTGGTTAGACTTTGAATGTAACACACATCAATCTATGTGAAAGTCCTGCACTTTAACGACACTGTGGGACTGGTGTCTCTCTGGATTATTGTCAATGTGACACTGCCAGGCAGCCAGCAGAGAGACTGCAGAGAAACATTGGGTGGATAAAAAGTTGCTTGGCAAGAAGTAACTGCAATATATAACTTCTTCTGACAACAGAAAACATGAATAGCTCAACATAAATATATCATATATATGACTAAACTTTAGAGGTGGAGGTACAAAGCTTTTAATGTTGGACACAGCCTGGGAAGCTGTTTTATTATTTCCAGTCTTTATGCTAAGCTAAGCTAAACACCTCCTGGATACAAGGCAAAGGCATGAGAGTGGCACCAATCTACTCATCTAACTCTCAGCAAGAAAGTGGAAAAAGCTCATTTCCAACAATGTCACACCAGTTCTTTAAACTGCAATTTAAAAATCCTGCTGTAAAAAAAAAAAAAAAGAAGAAAGAAATGTTTTCCCGTCCCAGTGGATGTGAAGTTGTCAATCATCTGGGTGATACAATGTCTGGAGAGATTCACTTAATTAGTTTTGAAGACTCTTCACCGTTCATCAAAAAGCTTCTTCAGTTCTAATTGTGGGGATGTGATTGTGACTGAGGACTCATGTCCTTGTTTTAACAGTGGATGGTTTCTGGTAAACATGGTTACCTAATACCTGTTCTGTTCCTCGCAACAGCTGGACCTAAAAAGCCTTTCATAAAAATGAGGTCCCACTAATTTGAATTCATGTTTATAAAGACGCCAGACCTGAACTGATTTGAGCACCTAAGTGAAAAACTTTCTAGTGCTTTTGATGCAAAACCTGCATCTTTTTTGTAAAATTGTGTCTTCTGATAACAGCAGACCAGGATAGGTCCACCATCTCTCTGATTTGTTCAAATCAGAACATCTCATTTCTCTGCAGTATGACAAATATATTGTGATATATATGCTAATTTGTGCTACAGCTGTTGTGTTTTTCCTGCTTAACGTCACTGTGTTGCCCATCTACCCTGATCTGCTCAGTCCAACAGTGCAGCACACGCAACAACACACAGTTACAAATATGATGCACATTCGCAACAATTTCACCTTCTCACCTCTTAAACATCAGGGTAAGAATAATTGAGAAGCAAATAATGACAATGATAGCAAAGTGTTCACTGGAACTCAACAACATATGATAGCACACTTTTCCATATAAACACCAGTGGCTTTTTATACTCAGTGCAAAATGGTGATTTTTTTTCCCAGTACCAGTTTGTAGAATCATCACAGCGCACAGACCTTTCCAACCAAGCAACCTGTTATATAAACCTCATAAAAACATTCTTAAACAGCATTCCTATATTTTCTCTCAGTAATAGAAACATCTCAACAGTTATGATTTTACTCATGCACGAAATAAACCAGATTCAATTTACACAGTGCGATATGTAACACTTCTCTGTCATTTACAATGAAGCTCTGAAGTTCAACTTATAAATTATGGTGCTGACACACATCAGCATCGATTAATAACAGTGAAACTAATTATTATTCGTATATTATAGTTACTAGCCCCTATAGCCTTTAACAAGGAAACACAGTTAGAAGAAAATAAATGGAAACAGTACAACGGATGTTTGAACTGTTTCAACATATTATCAGACCAAACAACAACTAAACAGTCTTTAATAAGTATTAATGCAATCTCATCTATTTTAGTGACCACTCTGCAAAAGAAAAGTGCAGAAAATTGTCAAAATAATAAACCTATTAACAGGTAATGGATGTATGTTCACATAGATGCCTTTAACTTCTTTACCACAGTGGTTTCTTGGTTTTTTTTGGAGTTTTGTCTGTTGAAGTCGCTCTCTGATCAAACCCATAAAAACTCAGCTCTGTGTATCAAAGTTACATATTTAGAAGTTTTTCAATGAAAATAATCATCTTCCTGCCTTAAAATGGCTTAAATGCAACTCTACAGAGTTGCCATCTAAATGTGCAGATCTATGAACTCCCCACCTCTCTCTCTCCACCATCCCCTCTCCGCTCACTGCAGCTGAGCACACCAGCTCACCCATAACTCTGTTCAAACACTAAAATTACTCTATGCTACACAATTCTAAGTTGTAATACTGGAGTAATTCAGCCATGGAAATTTGGAAAGCGATTCTGAAGAGGAACGATGACTCAGCGAGCCGAACCTGCGCCCCTTCATTGGGTTTGTTATGTAGGAAACCCCAGAAGTCTGTCTTTTAGAGACAGTATACTACACTTCTAATGTGGAAATGCTCAGTCATGGCCTTCTTTCAGTATTACTGTGTCTTCTACCATATTAAAACACCATCTGGACATGTTAACAAGGTAAAAAAAAAACTTGATTTTCACTGATGGGGGTCTTTAAAACTTGAATGCTTCACTGCTACAACATCGATCTAAAAATAGTCTTGTAAAATATAACAGGAATACTTTACTGTTCTTTGCCCTGTTTTAAACCAACACTACGTTATTTCAGACCAGTTCATTTATTTTCAGTTAGAGCTTGCTGCTTTTGAGAATTTCTTAAATGATGTGAAAAGAAATAAAATATTATTGGATTAACACGTTTAAGCAGTTTTAAGCTCCACATTGAAGGACCGATGATTTTCCTGGTGAAAGGTCGACACATATATGATGTGCTGTTGGCGCCATGTGGTCCATGAGCTAACTATACTATGGCTTTTGAGGAATTCAAAAGTCTTTTTTAAAATTTTGTTTTATTCATTATTATTCTGCTCAATGCTAATGTTTGTGATTTCTTTTCAAAGTTGGTTAGCTAAGATTATTTTTGGTAAATCCAAAATTCGTGACTAAGCTGCCTTGTTTTGTTCGACAAAACAGAAAAAAAAGAATAATGGCAATTTGAAGCACAGACCGAGTGGGAAAGTTCTGCTTTATCTGTTTATATGTATAAATATATATATGTAGATATTGTGCTTCCACATGTCGTGCATAAAGTGAATTAGTGATGAATCATCCTCATGCATGAATCACACATCAATAATGGCCTAATTTTATGCATGATTCATGATTGTCAATATTTTAGAGACTCTCCGAAAGTTCGCAAATAATGCTTTCATGGGAGCTCATGGCTTATTTAAAGGAGCCAAACTCCCCTGTGGCTGTTCTGTAATTCACGCCCTGCATATGGTGCACATACACCCACACACTCAGTGTTTTTTGTGTAAGTGCGTACACACACACAGGCAGGGAACTGATGCATCGCTTAAAACAGTGCAAAAAAAAAAAACAACCCAAAAACACTATGTGCACTTTTTTAGATTTGTTTTCTACTGGAATACTGGATAATTTAACCTACTCTAAAACATAACTTAAACACAGCAAATTAATGTCTTAGGGACTCATTGGACACAGATGGCCAACTGGTCCTCGACTGATCACCCCTAACCACCTTTCATCCTCCTCTGTGAATTGTGTATGTCTGCGCCCTGTCCTGATGTCCTCCTTGTTCCTGTGGCAGCTGCGATATTTGCAAAGAAACCAACCAGAACCAAACTTTGTTTTGATCCAGACCAGAGGATTTTGGGGCCCCTGGTGATTTGGGTGATAATACAGCTGAGGCTTTCTTACCCTGTGGCACAAAGACAGTCTGCTCTTCAATTTTTTGTAAATGTCATCATCAGGCTAACAAGTAATATTTTTTTTCATCCACATTTCTGTAAAAGACAAATTGGCTGCATTTACATAGCAGTGTACATTTTTGCAGTTTTGCCTGGATCCTCTGTGTTCAGATTACAAGGAAATAGAAATCTTTGGTTGAATTGCTCGTGACTCATGTCAAAGTTATGGCCATAACCTGTGATAAGTGGTCTCAAGTAGATAATAACTTGTACTAAGGGATCAAAAAAAGGTTGGGAACGAGGTCCAAAATTACTATCTAACACAGAAAGCTGTTTCTGCATCGTCTGTAGGAGTCTGTTAGTTTCCTATGATATCCTCACTATTCCCATTCCTTTGCAGTTTATTGTTTCCTGCACCTGCTCAAAGTGTTCAATAGCAGCATTGGAGTGTGACTCTCATTTTGAATCCAGGAGCCTGTCAACATAATAAAAGGTTATGCTACCAGTGCTTTCATGTGAGACAAAGTGGGTTATTTCTAGGAGGAGGAGGAGTGCTATTAACAGCAACTCTGTCTAATGTGAAAAAACTCCTTGACTAGCTGCGTCTCACCCACAGCTTTGGTTACAGCTCCGCTTTCATCAGCTCCTCTTTGTTCCTTTTTGATACAACTGTACAGCACAGTGGGCTAATAAACAAGCCTAGCATTTTATTTTTCCATCTTCTGTTTGCCTCTCCCCCTGCCTCTGCCTTTTTCTCCTGTTTAAAGCCCCAAAAATGCCACAGTAATTTGTCCTCACAGTGCTATTCTCCTGAGTGTCCTTGTGTGTGTGGTCAGGTGTGTGTTTGTGCTCTGGAGACAAATAGAAGATACGAACAGCTGCCTCTCCCCACAGCTAAACCAACCAAAGAGAAAGCCAGGATGCTGCTTTCATTCCACTTTCCAACACGTCTAATTATGTGAACTGATCAGACCTTTGACTGATTCAATTATGGTATGTGGAAGTGTGTGTGCGCGTGTGTGTTGTTCTGCAGAAAAGGTCGGAAAAGCACATTTAAAGTGAAGATCTCTGTCTCCTTTTGAACAACAAATCTACTGTGTGTACGCTGTGTAGGTAAAACATGCTGGCGTCGTCAAATCCTTGTGGAAAACCATTTTTACTGTGACATAAAGTGGTTTTTTGTCATCCCAAGTAAGTATATTTTTCTATTAAAATGATTAAATAATAGTCAGTGTGTAAATAAGGATTTGAAAGACAAGACTTTTGAGTACGAAACAACAAATATGTACATTTTTTGACTCCATCATTATCACCTTTAAATGCAGTGGAGATCATAGCCAAATTTAAAGGCACAGTACACATTTTTGAGTAATTTAAAATATGACTGTAAACTCCAAATGCTTAATGACTTGAGCTCAGCACCACTAAACTGGAACAGAAAAATAAATAAACAGAGACAAAAAAAAAAAAAATCTTATCAGTTTCCTATTATAGAGCTAATCTCTTCAGGGTGGGCTTAAAGACAGAAAAGCTGGATGTGGGTCATATGGGGAGAAAAACAATAACATAAAAAAAAAAAACCTCAAACAAAGAAAAAACAGATCTGTGTGCAAATGCAGACAAAGTCTATGTTACTCCTCTGCAGCACTCTGCAGTAAAACCTGGTTATGTCCCTTGTGGGAATCAAGGTTGATTGGGAGAATTAAATGATATGTGTTAGAACCAGAAATATCCAGGAGCTCTGCAATTTGCAAACTAATTTAAAGTTTGGAATTAAATGCTTTCAGCTGCACGCATCACTGTTAGTGGATGTGTTTCTTCCTCAAGATGCCATTTTGGCTGTTTCTCGAAACAAAAATTCAGCTTGTACTCTGCATCAAAAAAAAAAACAACTCTCAGCTTCAGAGGCAGCCTCTCCTGGCACATGGGCCTCCAACATAGTCCAAATGATGAGACTAGCAGCTTTTAACTACACACTGATGGTACCAGAGTCACTTTACCAATGAAGAAAGGCACCATCCAGCGTGATACGGAGGGCCTACAGTGAAATCCACACACAAACATACAGTGCTGATAAGTAGACATTCAGTCAGTGCACACTTTGTACAAGATTCCTGATAATTATTAAATAGATTATTACAATATATTCTAGGCTAACATTAACCAAAGAATCAATAGGATTCATGTATATTATGCTATATTTACATCTATAATGTAATTTAATAATATTTACATAACATTAGTGTGGATTTAATACAAGAGGAGAGATGACACAGAATATAGAAAAACCTAGTCAGTACTACAGATTGGTTTCGACTGTTTTGCCAAAATGGCTGGCCAAAGCTCACTCTTTAGCTCAATTCCTTCCAAAGGCACAAACAAGGCTAGCCAGGGCTTAGCCTTTAGCCTGGACACACCAAGGACTGCTAAGAGGTCAGCTAAGAAACACAGATTCATATAACACTGTTTCTGACAGATGATGTTCATTGTGCTTGTATTTATTTTTTAAATTAGCAAGTAGTGCTCACGGCTTTGGATTTTATTTTTTTTTAAACCTCTATTAGGTTATGAAGATGCTAAATTTGCTCTTTTGGGCCCCATGTGGCTCCGTGGTCACTAGATGGACCTCAGGTCTCTGCTGCAGGGCCTGTAAAATACCTGCAGTGTTGATTCACACACAAGAATTGAAAAATGAGTCACAAACAAACACTTTGTCCTCAGAGATTGATTTCTCAAGCTGTTCTGACCTAATAGCATTAGCCTTTTCGCTTATCTTCTCCCTTTTACTTCTTCCCCTGTCTTTGTGACTCCATGCCGACTGCGTACCGTTGCCCGAGCAAGCCCAAGATTTCTTTGCATTTCATTTGCATTTACCCGTACCCTGAGTCAGAACACAACCTGCTCAAAGTTTTGGAGGAGTAGTTGACCAGAAAAACTATGAGAAAAGATATTGGCTCAAAAATTAGATGTTTCACAGCTGAACAAAACTATAAGTTCTTTTTCTTTCTAAGCACAGACTGCATATAAAAGATGGATGCAGCCACCACGATGTCGCCCACTGGTTTGTGGACTACTGTTTTGAAGCCTCAAATGTGGCATTTGGTTGTCATTATCAACTTGAGGACATGGCGCACAGCCATACATTAGTAACTTCTCAATCACAAGGTAGCCCTGCCTCAAAACATCCCCTCCTTCTTCGTCTATTTTACTCTAAACAGGACCATAATTTACAAAACAAACCTTACACTGTATTAACAAAGTCTTGAAACTAGTGATTGAGACCATAAACTCATGAGGAATATGTTTACTGAGGTAACAAATGAAGTAAGAAGTTGGCTCATATTGTTATTTACGTCCCCACAATCTGACTTCAATTTGCAACCAGAGGAGGTGCCCCCTGCTGGCTGTTAGAAAGAATGCAGGTTTAAGGCACTTTCCGCATTGGCTTCACACGTTTTATATACAGTCTATGTTTCTAAGTTTTATGTTAAAAAACTGCCACTTTCTCTGCATGTTGTAGCCTGATTCAATATACAGAGTGAACTTCAGGAGCAAAACCCAGATAAAATAAATCCAATTATTCTGTCCTTTCTATAGTAGAGCAGATGGGATGGACAAAGCTGACCTGCCTACAGGAGCAACTGAGGGTTTAGTGTCTTGCCAAAGGAAAGTTTGACCTGCAGTCAGGAGAAGCTGTCAACAGTCCTGCACTTAGTAAACCTGATTGACCACCTGAGCCACTTTTACATATGTGCCCTGTCAAATAAACTGTATTACATCAAATGAATTGCAACAAAATCTTGGAACCATTTGGGCTAATCGCTTCACTAAATATGCCCCTCAAACACAAGGCAGTCTTTGCCTTCCTGTATTCTACTCTCACAATGCCAATCTATTCCTTCATACTCTAGTCCCTGCCTTTGCTCTCCCTCCTCCCCCTCCTGTGTCTCTTAGCTGTAGCCGAGGTTCTCCATCTCATGGCGGTATCTTAACTCCGACACTTTTGCCTTGTGCTGTTTGCTCTCCAGATGCTGCCTGAAGTCCGTCTCCTGCTCGGCTCCGCAGTTGCACATGGAGCAGTAGAACTGCCCGCTTGGAGTCACGCACATGGCCAAGTCCCTGGGGATGCGCTGCCTCGGTCTGGGGTTATAGTATGGCCCTGGGGGGAAGAAGACGAGAGACGTCGGACAGGAGAGAAGTTAGAAGTTGCGACATATTCGAAGGCTGATTCATTCCAGATTTATTTACCATGAAAGCTGGAATGATGCTCCAATGTAGGGCTAAAGGTAGACACAGACATCAAATGAAAGGCCCAAAGATATTCAATTGTTCTTCTCAATCCTTACATGTGAGAAATATCTGAGTCAGGCCTTTTGCTTTGATGGACCGGTGACCTGTACAGGATGTACCGTGCCTCTCCCCAGTGTCAGTAGGAATAGGTTCCAGCTCTCCTCATCCCTCTGAATGGATGGCTGGATGGATAGTACTTTAGTTTATTTGACTTTAGTGATCCCCTGACTTTTTATCTTGTGCCACAATGAGGCTGACATTTGTGATTTTCTCTGAAAGGTCTCTGCAGCTATTGGATCCCAATACATTTGATACAGTCTCTGTTGGAAGGAACTGTAGAAACTCTGGTGACTTTTCTGCAAAACTAATGATAATCCAATCAATCCTTATTTAGCAAATGGTAACATGTTATCAAATGAAAATGAGGCCAATAGTAAATTTTATACCTGCTGATCAGGATGTTAAAGAACCCCTCTAGTCAAACTCAAGTTTATTTTACCTTAACATGTCGATATGTCGGGGTTTTTTTTTTAATATTCTGAAAGACACATCATGAGTCAGCAGTCAACACCCAGGCTGAGCATTTCCTATTAGAAACTACAGTGTACTGATGACAGTTTCAAAAACACTGATTCAGACTTTCAAAGCTTCATATGTGACAAACCAAAGGTACCAGTCTGCTCAGCTTTCAGCGTGGAGGTTTCTGTATCATTATTCTTAAGAATAACTTGCCATTATGTAGTGTGAGTGAGTTTTGCAGTGTTTGAGCAGATTTGTTGGGGAGCTGGTGTGCTCAAACTGCGGTGAATAGGAAGGGTGAGCGGTTCACAGATCTGCACATTCTAGAGGAAGCAATGGCCTAGAGTTACATCTCAGTATTTTCATGGAAGAAACTTATAAGACTTATAAAAATGACTTTTTAGGGTTTAAATCAATAACCGAAAAGACTTTACTAATGCCACTCTGGCCATTTTAGCTTGCTAACCTTAGCATTTATCCCTTAAGTACAGCCTCACAGAGCCAATACTGTGGCTGCACTTTCCTGGTCTCGTTGCTTTATAAATTACTCACACAAGCTGATTGATTATTAAAGTGGATTATTCCAGCAATTGTTTCAGCACAAATTTCAGCCTGGAGACACACCCAAAGCCACATGTCAAAACTGGATTTGAAAACAGATCGGCTCGGTCACTTAATTAAAGCCTCATATATCACTGCTAAGTGTGATCATGATGTGCAAGGGTGCGCACAAAGAAAAGCACAAAGTCGTCTAGTATTACATCAAGGTGGACCATTGAAAAACAGCATTGCTTGTTTGTGTGTGTGTGTGTTAACACAGCAGAAAAAGGAGAAGGAGATACAGAGAGATAAAAAGACAGTGAGAACGCAACTGCAGGAGAGCTATTTTAGGGTTTGTCCATCAAGAAAACTGATTAAATCAGCAGAACCTTGCGGTGTCTGTTAGAGGAAGAGAGCGGATGAGAGAGTGAGCAAGAAAATAAAATTTCTTTTATTGTATGATTTATCCTTTTTCATCTTCAGCTAAAGAGCCAACTTTTTAGTCGGCGGAAAGACGGAGAAGGAATCAGAGACGGCAAGGAAGGGATGGTTGTTTGACATCAGCAAGAAAATCTACCTTCTCTGTATCTGTTTTCACACATGCAAAGGCGAAAGCAGACACTCTCAAACGCACACAGAAGACATGGCTAAATAACGACAAAAAAAAAAAAGCTTTTATACCAAAAATGTTATCTGCTAACCTTAACAGGAGGTAAGATGTAAATAATGTGTAACCCCTCTCAGTTATACAAAGGTGCAGCTTTGCGTCAATCTTTCCAAAACACCAGAGGAGGTCAAATGAAATGAAACGACAGCACTTTGGGTGAAAACTCCAACATTTACGTCATTTCTCCTTGTCAACCGTTGCTACAGCAAACAAATACTGCTCTCAAAGGCTGTTGAAAATAACTACTGGTGGAGTGTCAAATAAAAATGAATCCAGTGAGCTGTCTTTTTCATAATGCCCATGAAAAACTGTTTTTAATCAAAATTTTCCATATGCAGAAGTCTTAAAAATAGTGTTTAGTGTTTTCTTTAGTGTTCACCGTATCTTTTTAGAGAGCTGTTTACTTCGCTGACGTATTGTGACATCAGCAGGGGAAAGAACTGCTTTTGATTATTTTTTTTCTCTGCGCCCCAAGGGCATTGACTTGCACTCAGTCAGCTATTAGAGTTGAGAATTGGATTCTGGACAGCAAAACTGACTTCCTCCAGTATATATACATAGAGAGGATATTATGGATTATAGATTTATTGCATTTTATGTGTAGTAAATATAGTCTGAGCTGCTAAAAGCTAAATGCAAAACCTAATAAAGTACTTAAGTATGTCTAAATAGGAGCAGCGACCAGCACCATCAAGGAACAACGGAAAAGCTGACTGTTAATTGCTTGTCAAACCTGACTGTTTGTGGTCAGATGGCATTTACTCAGCTGCCTTGTTTAGCTGCTGACGCTGGTTAGCCTAAGCGATATCTCCTTTGTGGTTGTATTTGTACATTTGTTCATGATGGGGTGTTCAAAGAAAAGACAGACTCTTTCTCTGTCTGTTATCTAAATTTCCTCCGCTTTGATATTACAATACAACACAGCAGCACATAGTCACATTAAAAAGATGTTTACCTCGCTAACTAATTGGTTAAATAACTGAAGAACATGTTTTTTCAGTTTGAAGACTGACAGTGAATGGGATAAAACCTTCACAAGTTCAAAATGCGACTGCGTCTTAATTAAAGAGGTGTTTTTCAGATACTGACCGAAGTCAGTATACAGGAAGTACTGACAGATTTAAATCCCTACGTTCAATTCCAGTTTATTTTTAATACTTTACCTGGCATGGAAGCAGGCATCTGTGGGCTGCGGCGGTTTTTCACCAGTCGGTACTCACTGCCGTCTTTCCTGTTTCTTCTTGGTGCTGCTTCATTGCTGGCTTCCCTGTAACAGGCAGAGTCAGAATTACTTCAGTTTATTCCACAAAAGTGAATATGACGTAACTTCTAATATCATATATGACATCAGTGTGGCTAGTTGGATAATTAATGACTTGATTAAGCTTATAAAGTCAAAGAGCAGTTTTCTGAGTACATGGACTCTTCATTGAATGTGGCTGGAGCCAAAATTTACGTTTCCAATTTCCATACCAATCATTTATAGATCATTTTAATATGATTACTAAGCAGCAGCAAATTCTGCAGTGTGCTTTTAGCTTGACATCAGCTCATGTATACTCAACACATACTCAGACTGCACAGGCAGAATGGGGATGAAGCCAGCTGCCAATAGTGCAAACATTTCTTCATCCAAACCTACATGTTACTGGAGTTTTGCTGGGCCTCAGCCAAACGTAGTTTCTTGGCGTGATTCTTGCCCTGGTAGTGGGCCTGTGCAACTGCTGGTGAACTGAAGGAGGCGTCGCACAGTTTACAATAGTCGTTCTCTGTGGCCAAGATGACCCGGGGCGCCCCCTTATACAGCGCCTGGAGACACAGGACAAAACAGCGCAGTGTTAGTGGTGAGAGGAGTTGGGGAGTAAACACTGAGAAAAAAAAAAGAAAGAAATGTTTAGGTCCGGTGGGAGGCAGAGAAGAATTCATTGAACAGCATCATATGATTTTCAACTGGGAAAAATACACTCATGATAGTTTTTAATAAATCCAAGAAATCCCATCTGTGCACTAAAGTTCAAAATTGTCGATTAATCAAAGAATATGCATAATGACAGATACTACATATTTTTTCTAAATAACGTTATCCATTTGGGGCTCATTGGTTAAGATCAGTCATGCTCACAAAGAACAGTTGCAGGTATATAGCAGTTTTGTGTGGTAAAAATGTACACATTCAGTTTGATTTGGTGAGAGGATTACTTAATGCTTAAATCTACATTTGAAGAAATGCAGTTGTTTCAATGGAAAACATAATTAAACATCTTGCCACCTGTCATTTGCTTAAAAATATCGTGAAAGGATTTTCCTCTTAAAATGCAGAGAGTCAGAAGAGACAGTAAATTGTTCAGCAATGTGAGTTTCTGCTCTTCAAATGGAACAGAGTGACTCTGCAGTTCTCTCCCACCTCCTCAGACGAATCGACCTCTCTCAGCAGAGTGGCCACTTCAGCAGCAGTACAGCCGCCTCCTCAACTAAAACTGTAACATTCAGGTAGGTTGGTGCTGAGTTTGGGTCTGACCTGCCTGCCTGCGTCACTGTCGCTGGATCCTGAGCTGAGGGCTGTCTGGCCAGCTGCCTCGAGGACGTCTGGGATCCTGATGGCTGGTGGCTGCTGACTGCCAGCGTAGAAATTTCGTAGCTTTTTACTGTGGTTCTTTCCCTTGATAGAAAGATGAGGACAGAGAATTATACACCTGTTTGTAGCTTCGTATTTTATATGTGTTGTATATGCGTACTTTAACTGACCTGGTAGTGAGCCTGTGCCTGCTGAGCGGAGTTGAGGGTAACGTTGCACAGTTTACAGTACAGTGGTTTACACAGTTCTTCCAGCCCCAGAGAGTCCTCCTGCTCCTCCATCCCCAGCGAGGAGCCCTCATCCTGTGGCTGCTCGCTGACTGGAGCTGCCTGACCTGGGAGAGGACCACAGATGAGGCTGGACATTGGGGCGGGGATGAGGGCCGGTCCTGGGGGCCTTGGGGGTAGCTGTGAGGGATCAGGGCCTGGAGCAGGAGGCGAGGACAAGGGGCTGGGAGGGAGGGGGAATCGACAGGCAGCAGGTGCCACCACAGGTGGGGGCACCAGGGCGTGTGCAGGATTCAGATGTGGAGGCCCCATTGGCTGTGTGAGGTCCATGGTTGGAGGCACTATTGCTTGTGTGTGATCAACAGGTGGGGGCCCCAAGGTGTGTGGCATCGGTGGAGGCCCCATTGGCTGAGCTGGGGGCATCGGAGGGGGGCCTAAGGTGTGTGGTGGGGTAATGGGCGGAGGCCTTAATGTGTGAGTAGCAGTGATGGGAGGGGGACCTAGAGTCTGGGTGGGAGCCATAGTTGGGGGTCCAAGTGCCTGAGCAGGGCCAATGGGTGGTGGGCCGAGAGGCTGCGTAGGCGCCATTGGCGGAGGTCCCAGCTGGTGCAGAGAGTCCATGTGTTGGAACGGCTGCTGGGGATGGCTGAAGAGGCTCAGAGGAGGCTTCAACATGGTTTCTGGGCCTGCAGGCAACAGAGGCAATACACATACACATTACATTTGGATATAGATTTTATTTAAAAAAAACAAGTACCACCACCTTTTCTGCGAAGTATCTGAACAACTAAAAAAGAAAAAGACTGCCATCAAACTTGAATCACACACCCATTAGAATGAAATGAAATACATGTAGGACTCCAATAGCTTTATATCTAAGACCATCATTGAGTCAGATTTAAAATTTGTCCAGGACTTCAGGTTACAACCAAATGCCTGCAAAAATAATAACATTCCTGTCAGTCTCAACTGTTCTTTGTGTTCAGTGCAAATTAGAAAAAATACTATGCAAAGATTATAAACCGAGATTATAAACATGGTGAACATTGTACTTGCTATATACCATTATTTCCTATTTTGTGTTACAGAGGTGCTATGATGACTTTGATCTTGATGTTGACTCGTCATGTATGTGAATGAGAGATGGTGTAATGCTGGCACGTTAGCGTTAAAGAGCAGCGCTGCACGAAGGATGCTGAAGTGCTGGCGGTCTGTTTGTGGCCGTTTTACCTGCCGAGCGAGTTTTTGCACGTCCTGGTGATTACAGTTTACATCCCCCCCCTCGGCTGACCAGTCTCTGATTGTCATCTCAGGAGACTTTAACCATACATCGCTCTCTACCACTCTCCCCACATTCAGCCAGTATGTGGACTGCCCAACCGGAGACAGTGGGGTCTTGGACCTGCTGTGTGTGGACACTGGGGATGCATGTGGCTTAAGTATTGTTATTTTCTTGTACTTTCTTTCTGTGTTTTTGGATGCTGCTATTTACAATAATTTCCCAGTTCTGGGGTAAATAAAGTATATTCTATTCTATTCTATTCTATTCTATTCTATTCTATTCTATTCTATTCTATTCTATGTATTTATGCATCAAAATACACACACCAATGTTCAATATGTCAGAAAAACAACTTTATTGGGGGCTCAGCCAAATTTGATATCTACAAAAGAGGATTAGGGACACAGTAAAAAAAAAAATGCTTACAATAAAAAGTTTTTCTTTTTTTCCTTGAAATCTTTAAAAAGAAAAAAAGTAGTCAAAATATGCATCGAAACAGATTCTGTCTATTTCATATAGCTTTATAAAAAGAAAATGCTGCAAATGGTAAATAAAAAATTCAACTAAAGATCACTTTTTTGGCAAAGATATATGTATCAATTATTTACTGGATTAGAATGTTACTGAATGTCTCAGATTTATATAGCAGCTTTAAGTAGATATTGTCTATTGACAGATCATCAAACAGACATTTAAAAAGAAATTGGTGGAAATCCAAATGACAAATGTACATTGGCTAAGGGAAAGCACTTATTTCTTGGAGCCCTGAGGCAGGATAGACGTAAAGAGATGGGCGAATAGAAACACATTCTCGGACAGAGGAGCTTCACACTCCAGCGAGCATCAGAAAGATTAGGCTGAGCCTGCAGCGCCTGCAGTCATGCATACAGGATGGCGCATATACATCCATGTGCGCGCACACACAAACAGAGGCAGTGACAGTAAAATCCTGACAGCCTGAAATGTGACTACTAAGATAACCAGATACTGTGGGTCTGTTTGTGTGCGCATAGGATTGGATGTACTGTACAAGAAAAACACAAAGTTAAATGTGAAGTTGAGTGCATTGTGTTGATTTGTGCATGTTCGTTTATGTCGCTCCAATTCTCCACTTTGTGTGTGTGTGTGTGTGTGTGTAGAACCACATATATTGTCAGGTCACTAATAGGCCAACAGCTGTGTCAAAACTCACAGCTCTGGAAGCTTTCATCTGGATTCCAATCGTACGCCCAATGGCACTGAATCATGGACCCAAAATAACACCTCGGGGTGTTTGTGTTTCCGACTGCTGCTCGCTGTCAGTCTGTCTGTCCAATCCGTCTCGGTGGCTGTCTGTCACCTGGCCTGTCTGACCTCAGGAGAAAGGTATGTTGGACAAGGCCCTGACCTTACTATAGCCTTGTCAACTGCAAGATGAGACTATGGAAGATTCGGCAGATCTGGTGCGGTGGCTCTACATTACTAAAGTGGGATTATGTGGCAGTTGCATATAAATAAATATAGCCCACAACTTCAAGGCATTGTAAGTGTTGTTTTAATATAGTCTGCTCGTGACAGGTTTTTACATTGCTGTTTTTGGAGCTCATTCTTAAGAGATATTCTCAGGCATCCATAGTGAGCATGAACAGGGATGTATTTGTAGTAAACAGGGCTGCAACTCACAGTTATTTTCATTGTTGAGAAATCTGTTGATTGTTTCCTCTATTAATGGATTAGTTTGGTCTTTCATATATCAGAAAATGGTCCAAAAAAAGCCTAATATCATGTCTCAAATGTCTTGTTTTGTCGAGAGTCCAAAGATGTTTAGGGTATTCTAATAGAGTAAAGAAACCAGAAAATATGTTCCTTCTTTTTCCTAAAAAATACTTAAACCAATAGATCAACCATCAAAATAGCTGCTAATTAATTTAATAGTTGACCACTGATGGATAAATTGACTACTCCTTGGAGCTCTTGTCGTAAACAGTAGAAGAAGTGAGTTAAAATTAGCTGCAGTGAGTCAGTGAGAGGACAGTCAAAGGAAAGACGTGACAGAAGCTCAAGCTTCATTAACAGATGAGTAAAAGAAGTCACAGTTCAAGTGCATTGTGAAAACTCCAAAGCTATTGCAGCTTTAACAACAAAAAAAGAATAAAAAGAGCAGGAAAAATATGATTTGGATGTTACATGATAAATTAGCCATTAAAAAGTTTTTAAAAATATCCTAAAAAAATCTTCTTTTTTTTCCCCCCAGAAGTCAGTGCCTCAAATTGTTAATATTTTTCACTGTTTCTGAATGAGAGCAGTCTGATATTGAAATAGACCACACCTCAATGCTTAGCGGTCTCCATTAATGCCGTTTAGAGCCACATCCACTAATCACACACTGCACATCATCGCTCTCTTCAGCAGCAGCCTCATGTGGGCTCTTTGACTGAAACAGCAGTAGTTCAGAAACCCCATAGCAGGAGAGCTGACCCCTTTTGCTAAATCTATAAAACACTTTAGAGAACATATTGTGCCATGACACAGTAGATTTACTCTCAATTTCTAACTACATACATTACATGTAACTATGTCAATTAACTATATATCACTTATAATGTAAAATAAGCTGGAAGATGTTGCTGTCACCTGTTTTCCCTACACTGTCTCCATACATAGTAGTTTGTCTTTTCTTGTGTATTCAGTGGAAAAATTAATAACTTTACACAGTGATCGTGAAACTATTACTGCATCTGAAAACAAAACAGAGGCCAAACAGGGTTTACTCAGATCACTTTGGCATGATAGTCTTTGATACTGACTCACTTTGCAATATATTCTTCCAATATGAATGTAAATGGATTATCTCTTTAAGGGTAAATTTCTATCCATTTGCAAGTGTCACACTAATAGACTGTATATAAAAGATGGATGTAGCCTCGAATTGGGCATTTAGTCAGTGATATCTTGCTCTTTTGAAACCAGATGTGACAAGCGAGGGGGGATCTGACTGAGAAAGTTATGAACACCCATTTGGTAGCAAGCTGACAATCACAAGGTAGCCCCGCCCTAAAACATACCCTGCTGTATTGTCTATTTCACTCTGAAGCACACTCTAAACCATCTGAAACCAGAATTTACTAAATAAACACCATGATGTATTAAAGGAGACTTGAAACTAGTGACTGAGACCATAAACTTTTAGGGAGAATGTTTCCTGAGGTAATAATTCAAGGGAGAAGTAGAGGACTCATTTTCTAATAGATTTCTGAAAAATCGGAAAATCTTTCTTGTATTAAGAGTCATTGGCCCTTGCTAGCTGCCACCAGAATACAGATTTAAGGCATTTCAGCGATGGCTTCATTTTCCAAAACGAGAGGCAAAATCCATCTTTTACATACAGTCTACAGTCACACTTCTACTGTGAATATTGAGTCATCATATTCATTCAAAATGAGCTCCAGTCTCACTTTCTGTGCCTCCCAAACACTTTGTTAGGCTAAACTGATAGATCTTAAAGACCTCTGTGCTTATAACTGTAACTTTAAGTCCCACACTCTCATTACAGAAAACTCTTAAAACATGGTAGCATACGGAAGCCCCTAAAGTCAGTCTTTTTTTTTTCTTTTTCTTTTAACTCAACAGCAAAACAGGAAACAGCTCTTTTTTTCAGATTCTTCTTGTGCTTGCTGACATTTTGTGTTCAGCTAATTCATCACTCTGTGAAAACACCAGAGAGGTGATAATGAACAACAAAAACAAGAGACATTCATGATGGCTGCATATATTTGCATATGCTAGACTGTAGCTGGGACTGAGTAATCCTAAAGCTGCAGTAGGCTGGAATCTGTAAAGACATCTCACTTTTCTGGGTAGAAAAGCCCCATGATTGGCTGAATCTAGTGTCCCAGGTTAGACTTCCTAAAGCATAAAAACAGAACTGAGAGGGAGTCTAGCTTCCTCTCAGGTCACTTGTATTACAATATGCTGCAAGCTTAGTTTTTTTTTTTTTTTTTTGCCAGATAGCACCACACAAATTCTGCCAACAGTATTTCATAGTAATAATAATAAAAAGAAGACTATTTATTCACATTTTGCTTAGACCTTCACTTTTGTTTGGTCCCCAGAGTTTGTTCCAGAGTATTCATCTCTTCCTAATGTGATATCCCACATTATGATCGAAATATAGATAGAAGGAAATTGGGCTTAGTTATGATGCTTTTTGGATTGCAGCTGCGAACACATTTGTGTTATCTACCAAGAGAGGAAACCTTGCAGTGATGGCCCAGAACCAGCATGAAGAACTACCTGTACTCGCCAAAAGAAAACATAGAAGCAGCCAAAAAAAAACAGCATTTCTTCTTTACAAGTGTGTAGATTGTAAAATGGCAGCCAAAAACGTAAATAAATGTTTCTCTATATTCTGATTTTAAAAAAAGATCCTCTCATAAGAGCATGACAACAGGGGGAAAGTAGCTTTTAATGTGTGACTGCACATAATAAAGAGAAGTGTAATGCTGACCTTTACTCAGAGTATGTCAGACACTAGTTTTTAATTATTCGCTAACATACAAGAAAAGAGGTGACAGAAAAACAAAGTTTCCTTTCTGTTCTCTTATTTTGGCTCTTTTGACTTCTCACAGCTTTGTTGTGAGCTAGATAGGTCAAGGTTAGTTCCCTCCTCTCCTCAGACCCAGATCCATGCACACATAATGCAGTCTACAGCGCTGCAGAACGCATTCACATGTTCACCGCAGTGGACCTTGCAGCAAAGTCAAAAAAATATATTTGTCATTTTGTATTTGAGGTTTTGTAGAGGACACAATCAACTCAGCAAGTCAAAATCAAGCTTATGCAACATTACCGTGAAGCCAGAGGAATCTGTAGACCGACAACACTGTAATATTCATCATGTCTGTGGAGCGATGTTATTCTAAAAGTTGCAAAAAAGATCTGCCAAAGTTAGAAAAATCAGCAGCTCATTTGAAACTAGTTCAGAAGTGATTCATTAGTCAGTCGCTTGTCAGATTTTTTTGAGCTTCACTCAGGAGTCTTTTGATTTGCTGGTTTTGAACCAAAACACAAAAAAACTCCAGTCCTGGAGGCTGATAATCTCATAGCCTCCACTGAGAATCTCTAAATAGGCCAAGTGTTCATTTTCTCTAGAGTTTCTCTTGCCGTACTGTGTTGTGTCACATCAATTATGGAGCGATGAGAAGCACATGCCTCCTGCACTTATCCCATCTGCTTCACTGGGCACTGGACAAGCACAGTACATAGCAAAGGCCAAATACGCCTGAATGTACTTTGAAATTTACTTACTGTACCGTTACAGTAAAGCCAAGGATCCACTTTTACATCTCAGCGGTACTCATCGTTTGAATATCATTTACCTGTCTCCTCCGCTGGAGAAGATCCAGAAGTTAATTTTAGTATTTCAGAAAGAGAAGGTGTTTTTCTCATTTAAAGAGTCTGAACACAAGTCAATGCATTAAGATGCTATTACCACATTGATTAGTATCCATTCATCCTCACAGAAAACAAGTATCTCTAGATGTCTTACTTCTGTAAGGCTAGATGTCTTGCTTGGAACCACGCGTCTGTATATTTATAGCTGCACTTATTGGTTTTGATCTATTTATATTCTTTAATAACTCAATAAACATTTAGTCTGTGCAATACAAACGATGAACAACAAATATAGATATTTTTTGTTGGCCAAAAGGTGACAAAAAAAGACTAAAGTCATAGGCACACAAAGAATGAGAATCTATTCAACAAATGCAGTTTTTCTTATAAAATACTTGAAAGATTGATGGATTGTAAAAATGGTCGTCATTTTTCTCAGGTGATTGGTCCATTAATCAGACACTTTTTCACTCCCATTTGCATATACTTTAGAATAAATGAGAGAAAAAAAAACAACGTTTACTCACCGTGACAGAGAAGTGGGATAAGATGACAAAGTGACTGTTTCTTGACAAGAATATTACCAGGTGGATTGATTATTCCCATTCATCCATTCATTCATTGTCATGGAGCCCAAACCTTCCTCATCTGTGCAGCTTCATGACACATACTGGACTACTAAAAGGTAGGTGAAAGCTAGTTTTGGCAGGTGCAATGAAGAAACACTCAGTGTATAATTGCCACATGTCACCAGCAGCTGCGCGGATCAAGCAGTGCAAAGGCTAGAGCAAAGGGTGCAACAACGATTTCTGCACTCCCTCTGACAGCAGACCACTTGACTGCCTGCCTGGCCAGGAGATGAGAGTGAGCACTGCACTCAGGCTATACCCTGTTTCTCATTAGAGCCGGACATCAAACCTCCCTGTAGCATGACATTATAAAGCTCTCCTGCAGTGCCAGAGACCATTAGAGGATCTCGTCAACCTCAGATTTTTTTTTTTTTTACATCGCAGCATCCATGCTCTATAAGCTGAGCAGAATGGTGGCTGGTGCACCCCCCTCAGCATAACATTATGAGGATGACAGCAACACCGGGGCAACCCGTCTCAACATCCACCTTCCTCGGTACCAAGTGCAAACGTCCCTTGCTAGATTTTCTCCATCCTTTGCACATTAGCGCGTAAGACAGCTGACAGTCAAGAGGGGGGAGATCCCGCATGGCAAGCCTCTCCTTACCTGGTAGTCGGGCAAGATAATGGCTGCTGTCACCGTAGCTGACAGGCGGTGAAGTGTAGTTTCTGCAGTATTCTGCACTCTGGTAGTAGGCAGCATCCCCGCTCTTAAGCTGCAGCGCCATCATCGCAGGAACATCCCTGTGCCAACTTCTTCTCTCCAAAAAACCGGGCGGCCAGGCAGGATGACAGTCCCTACCACCGCTCAGCCACTGTGGTTCTCACCGGAGGGGGGAGCTGCCAGAGGAGAGAGAAATCCAGCAAGTGGCAGCCAGCAATAATACATGTCAATCCCTAATGAATAAACACATTACATTTTATCTACACATTAAGCATCGAAACAGGCATTCTCGCACATGAAGCTAGCTTTTTTTCAGCACGTAAACCCCGCCGAGGTTCCTGCAGCGTCCCTTTCCCTCTTGGTACGGTCCATTTCCGAAGCCACTGCTGCTTCTTTGCATGGGTGGCAATCATGACACATTGTATAAATATGTTACACCTCTGTGGTACACTCTCATCACCCGGACTGCCAATTCATGAGTCTCCGATCTGTAGAGAAAACAGACGGTCTGACGCTGCGATAAACATTTTAATAAGATATGGACAAATAAAATGCCCTCCTGTAGCAGTCATGAAGAAATCCTGCGGAGATGGAATGAACATTTAGACAATTACATTTGCATTTAGTAACAACAGTTGCTATTAGTGCTGATATTATTATTACTACTGTTGGTGGTAGTGTATTCTACTGAATTATATCTGCTATTTAGATAACTTATTTAATTACATCTCATATTAGCTTACCTAAAATGAGGATGAAAAATCTAGAAAGTGGCTTTATATGTATGAGTTCTACATACTATGTGTTATTATCACATGTTGGGATACATATGTCACATTTTTACAGTTTTTATATATTTATTGTATTATACTTATTTTATAATTCATTAAAAATAATCATTGCCTGTCTTTTGTGCTGCTGTAAAGTGTGACATTTCCTCCTTGCTGGTTAGTTTATTTATTACTTATCATCATCATTAATAACCCTATTCAGGATCGTCGTACATAGAAGGTCTTTGGGGGTCCATTGAACCCCAAGAAAGAATATGAGCAAAATACTTGTTGGTATTCATTATAGGCTTTTATACTATGTTAAGTAAATTTTCTGAAAAGTTGATGTATTTTTGCTTCCAAATACATGACAAATTTCCCTCTTTTTATATTTAAAAAAAAAAGTCTTAAAAAACACACACACAATACCTGTCACTTAAACCAAATGGCCTGGGGTCCAAAAGACCCCCAAAGTCCTGAATAGGGATATTATTTATATTACTACATTATATCTTTATCCATCCTACCTCATTGCATCTACTATTTGTATTACTAGTTTGATTTTATCTTGTAATATTCCACTCGCTAAACCTTAAAATAAAATACTGACAGTCTAAAATAAAGAAAGTTGGGCCCAAATTTATTTGAGTACTAATATAGCCCAAATTCAACCATTTTAAAAGTGAGCTTTTTCCCATTTCACATAAGTTTTGTTTCATAAAGTCTGGTCTAAACTGCAAATACTTTTACTCTGCACTGGTATTCATTTAATTTAAAATTATTTTTTTTTCCATTTTATTGCATACTTTACATGTTGTGATTTTTCTGATTTCTTGTCTGTTGTTTTAGTCATTTAACTTTACCTTTATCTTTGCCTGTAAAGCACTTTGAATAACCTGTGTGCACCATTAGGTTCTATTTAACAAACTTGCTTGCTTGCTGCATAATAATTCTCTACTATCACATTTTCGGATATATTTGGCTTCAGATTCCTATAAATTCATTTTACTTACTTAGATTTTTTTTGTTCTTTGTTTATCTCTTTCCCTGTCTTTCTGAGCTGCTGTTAAGTGTGACTTCCTCCCTGTGTATTACATGTCTTTCCATATTATGAGCTACTTCACAAAAACAAGTCACGCCCACAAACACTGAAACATCTCTGGTATTTCATGGTCTATTTTTGCAACTCACTGTGGTGATTCGATGCGGTCCTGCGAGGATATATGAATTAAAAATAAATGTATGCTTTTGTGTTTTTGTGACAGAATTGAAACGACACGTCTAACCAACGGAGATGTGACACGGATGAAGCCCACGGTTTCACTCTCGGTGTGTGTTTGTGTGTGTGTCAGAGGAAGGGAGGGCCCAGACAGACAGCGTGGCTGCATTGTCGCAGCAAGACAACTTGTCCAGTCGACCAGCAGTTCGGCTGCTCACAACATCCTCAGGTGGAGTCCTTCTGACTGGACATGCGGCTCCGTGCTCCTTTTCTGTAACTCTACACTTAAAAAAATCCGCAACACAGGAGGATTTACTGTCGGTGGCGGCGGGACGGCTGCTGTCACGGAGAGCTGGCGCAGGAGCTGACAGTCGGATAACAGCCTGCTTTCGCCCGGCGCCGGGAGCCACCAACCAACCGGCCGTTGGGAACCGGAGGGGTTGGCTAGCTGGAAGGCTAGCTAACTGGCACTAGCCGGGTGGAAAGCCTCTCAGCCCAGCGTCCTTTAAACACGTCGCAACCCTAAAAGGTATTGTGCTAAATTCGCAGTGTTGTACCTTTTTTTTTGAACATATGGCCTGTTGTGAGTGTTGTTTTCCCACCACAGGGATGACAGGCTCAGCGTTAGCCGCTAGCTGACGTTCGTGAACAAGAGAGCTAACGTTAACCATTTCAAACCTGGTGCACACTACTCGAAAGGTGTGTTTGTGCTGTAGTAAAGCAGAGACAGCATGGTTAGAGAGGTTGGTGACTGACTGTCTAGACAATTTCATCGTTGTATTACATATCAGGGAGTCGATGTGGTGTAGTTGTCATCTCTGTGCTGTCATCCATAAACACCTAACGTTAGCTAACCTGCTGCTAGCAAGTGTGAATCACTCCAACTGATGCTGACTGGGAGAGATGTTGTTGACATTGTATTTTCCTCTCCTCCTCTACAAATTGTTTCAGTGACAGAGTGAAGATGGATTGAAACATGAAGGGTGGAACTGCCCCATCATCCAAATAGGAGGGAGTCTCTCTAAGGTATATTTCCACATTTTAATTTCTTGATCCTCAATCACTCCAGGAGACATTTTACATGTGCTGTTGTCATCTTTGTTGTAAACTTGAAAGTTGAAATTGCAATTTAATGGAGAAAATGGAACTGGAAATCAATCAGTTTCGCAAGTGTTTCCTTGCAACCACTTTGTTGTGCAATGTAGTGCAACTGGCCAAACCTTTGGTTAACCACAAATATATTGGAGTATGTGTGGCAGTAACTGAGCATATGTTTGATCTTGCCAACCTGCCATGATTAGCCCGCACAACTATTGTGTAGTTGTGTGACAGTATTCAAAGCAAGCTTGTGTCTAGGCCAATGTTTCCCCACTCCCCACATCCTGTGTTGTGAGGAAGCTTCCTCTTTTGTCCTAAAGTGCTTAGCTGCATCCTGATCAGGGTCACAGATCGCAGAACTACTCAATGGGTGGTTTGTTCTAAGAGAGTTTTGTGTTTTGGCTTGTTTTTGTACATATTCAATGGTACCTCTCCTTTTTTATTTGGGGTTTTCTGTTTTTCTTTCTCATACGCTATTAATTTCCTATTCTTGCGTCTCTATCACAACTCTAAACGTTAACTGGCTGGACAATTGTCCATCAGCTGGAGCATTATTGTCAGAAATTCAGAGGGTGCTATTCTCTCGTTTTCTCACTGTTGCTTTTTAGACTTAATGTAGACTACTTTTAATTCAACCCCATTCCCCCAATTCATTTGCTAATTGCTACAGGGCTAGCTGAGCAGTCCAGACATAGTGTTTCTTAGCAGCTTCCTCCAGCTGGGAACTGCTCCCTTTGTGGGATTTCCCAACTACTCCATGTTACTGGCTCCTTTTCCCTTTTGCTGTTTTTTTTTTTCAATTTGATCAACGGAAGACGCAGAATTTAAAGAGGTGTCCTTTAAAATTCAGGAAATGTAATTTCTGTATGTCAGTTTTAACTTCCCATTTATGCTTGTGCTATTATTGTATTTTTTAGTTGTATTTGTTTGGCATGGTTGTTTTTTTCAACCATCAGCCATCAGTGTGCACAACACCACACCTATCTGATTTCCTAAAAAACTGTGACATGAAGTCTGTGATTTAGAGGCTTCAGTACTACAAAGATCGAACCTTACTAGCATGTCCTGGATGTGCCCCGGGGTGCCCTCCCAGCTGGTCAGACCCTCAATACATTTCCAAAGTCTGGTGCAGGAGGGCATCTTGCCAGGTCCCTTAACAGCTCCATCTGATCTCGGACCGAGGGGCTGATATTATGTTACGCGCAGACTTCTGCTATCTAGAGCAGGGGTGTGTGAAAGTAATATTGATATTGTAAATAAGATAAAAGTGAGGAAATATTATACAACTACATGAGGGTTTAGTTTGGTTTTTGGAATATTAGTAGAGGCTGTTTTTGCTCAGAAATATCTAGTTTTTTTTTTCAGATGTTTAGTTTATACTGTGTAAATAGCTCCAGACAGAGAAGCTGCCACAATTGCACCGTACAAATGACCCAAAACACTCCTTGTTGTGAATTAATGAATGAAGGTGATAAGAATTCTTAGTTTTCTTCACATCCAGATTGTTTTTCTGGGACTTGTTAATGGTCATCAGTTGGCTGAAATTGAACTGAAGACATAATGTTGTCATTTTCTAAGTGCCCACACAAACACATACTTTCCCATCACCGTGTCTCAATCTGCGGTTGAGTCACTGTGTTGTTTTTGTGTTTCTGAGTGTTGGACCTTACCAGTCTGTCTCAAGTAGTTGTGTCACTGAAGTCTCCAAAGACTGTTCATTTCCTGGTACTGCATGACAGAAGGTTGAGTGAGCTAATCCTGACTGGTAAAAGTCCAGCTATTTTATATTGTGTAATTTTGCTTGAGAAATATGAATTACAGATATGATATTGTACTTAGCATTGGCTAACATTCTTTTTAAAAGTCTCTCTACTGCTGACAGTATCTATCTGGTCACATACCTGACATTTAATGCATCTTTTGTTGTTGGCTAGATGTAGATCACATATTGTAGATGTCAACATTATTTACAGAATAAAGGTTAAAAAACACAATTGCAATAAGGTGGGCATGTCATACTCTATAGTGAAAAGAAACAGTTTAGTGTCTGTGTCTGACTTAGGCAGATTAAATATGTGTTTTTATAATAATAATAATAATTATAATAATGATAATGATACATTTAGGTAAAATGAAGGAAAGGACTTTCAGAGATACCAGGTTAACTTTTATTGCATCTCACACCTTTAAATAACTTTATTGCCTTGAAGTAAAAGATCTACTTGGATTACTGGAAGACCTTCCTGTCCTTTACAGTATATGGGCCCCTGCTTAACACACACACACACACACACACACACACATTTGCACAACTCATGCTCGTCTCATACTAGTCTGTATATGTTTAATAACTCTATTGAAGTGACCCAATCCAATAAAAATCAAGGTTTTCCCCTTGCCGCTATGTCCATGTGGTGTTTTTTGCATGCTGGAAGACATACTATGACCAAAATAAGCAGTCAACACCTCGTCTGAGTATTTTCACCTGGAAGCTGCAGTGTAATGATGACAGTCCTAAAAACACAGGTTCAGACTTCATACATAACACACCTTGTCAGCTTGCAGGGCGGAGCTTTACCTGCCACTGTTTTTCTTTAGAATCGATTTATAGGTGGAACATTTATGGATGAATTACTCCAGTATTACAACTGTGTAGCAAACAGTAATTTTTCAGCTGGTGTGCTGTAGCTGCAGTGAGTGGAGAGGGAGGCAGGGACTTGATAGATCGGCGAATTCTAGAGGAAGTGTAGTATTACAGTGTTTAACAAATGTATTAGGCCATCACCCAATGTAAGGTATCTGCCACATCTGCCTTAAATTAACAGCATTGGTAATTACTAGAATATATTTTTGTTTCTGTAATGTTAATACACCAATATGCAGAAACTCTTTAACCAAAATTACATTAAATGCTAAAATATAATTAATATTGTTATCCATGAATTTTTAAATTTACTGGTATACAAAAAAACCCCAAAGCATATATATATAAATAAAAAAACATGTTATTATTTCTTGATAAAGATGTCAAATTGCTTGATTAATTTCTGCCCAGTGTCTCAAATGTGGGTATAAAAAGGTGAGTTCAGTTTGATATTTCTCATTCCTGTTCAGAATGAAACATCTGTTCAAAGTGAAACATCGAGAGCTGAGAGCGAATTAAAGCACTTCATGATGCTGGATGATCTATTAAGCACTGTACTTCTAGACAATTTTGAGGCAAAAGGTTATTTTCATGGAAAAAAATAAAACACCTAAAAATGTTACTTGATACACAGAGATGACTTTTTAATGGTTAAAACCATGACCAGAGATGGACTCAAAAACTTTATCCATCTTGAATCTGGGCGAGCAGACCTTTTGTGTACACCTGCATCAAGCACGGTTTCATCTTTCTACCTTCATTGCATTTACATTTGGAAGGACACACTGATGTGCAGCAAAATCTGTGTTCTTTGCTGATGTAAATGCATTAGAGTGGGTCAGTGTGATGTCTGACCTGGCTTTTCTTAGCCAGTAATTGGACTGAATTGCCATTTACTTTCACTTAATTCTTTTTGAATTGCTGAAGGACACTCACAGTTGTGGGCAGAGATTCAGAGGTCTGGAGCCAGTCTAGGCCATTCTACCCTTGAGCTGACCAGGGTTGAATGCAGGTCTAAGTGGCTTTGGTGTGGTTAATATGCGGTCATCATTATATGGCTTTCTAATGTTATAGCAGGTGTGGGTGTGTTGAACCTTGGAGAACAGGTATCTTGTTTCAGGCTGCTACAACTTGATTACTGGTCAGAGTGGTATAGGAGACTATAGCGCTGTTGGCTTGCAAGTCTTCTGATGAAGGTCTTTTATTGGATTTGATCTTGCCTTTAGAGTATCAGTTGGCCACTTGACCTGGCAGAATTCCCAAAAAGGCGGTGTCTTCTTTTGTCTTTGTGTTTAGTGCCAAGCACGATTCCATCTAAGGCTGAGTGAGTAAGGGATGTTTTCAGATTGAACAGGACATGAACAGAAAGACAGGTCAACATCAGATGGATAAATCTAATGCATATTTCAGAGAAATACTTAATCTATTTCTTGTCACTCCCATAGAAGTATGACTTGTATCACAATTGTTTCGCTTGGTTTTGCTGAGTAATTCTTAAACTCTTGTGTCAGTTATCATGAAGGATAGCAAATACTATCCCAGACATAAGGTTTGACTTGGCATTGCCAGCAAATTACTTACAATTGCAAGTATAACAGTGCAATTTCAGGCACTGGGGCAGTTAATCAGGAATAACCCATATGACTGAATCCCAACGGAAAACATTGTGAGCATGATACAAAATTCACTCTATGCCTGTTGGCATGGCTCGGTTGGAGCAAACAGGCGTGCTTTGCTTGATGCGTTAAAATTAATTTTCAAGAGACCAGTGGAAAACTAGTGTGACAGGAGTGGTGAGATGAAGTTACTTCTTCCCTTTCCCTTTTAAATGCATGCACAAAAACACAGGCGTGCAAAGCTTCCTCTTAAGTGTTTGGTATCGTTCTTCTTTTGGGGTCAGTCCGGTCGGTTGTTTTACACATGCTTAGAGATGCAAGCACATGCTGTATATGCATTTTTTAGCATATAACGTGTTGTTCTGTTTTTTTTGTTCTGTGATCAATCACTTAGTGTGGGTCTGGAGTAATATTCTGTAATAAACATGAGTTAAATCTATATCCCAAAAAAGAACCTTATGTGCCGCCTGTTTGTAATATACTCTTGAGTGAGAAAAAAAGAGAGTAAAGTGTGTCAGTTCTGGCGACTCTGCATTTAGTCACTGACTATGTTTTTGTTCTGCATCCGTGTGTTTCACTGGACATGCTTGTTCTCTTTAACTCAGTGAGCACAGCTGAGCCTGAATCACAGTGAGTAGGTAGAAATGCAGAGCCAACGGGAAGTACTGGCAACTTTTCAACTAAAAGCAGCTCACCTTGGGCCAAAAGCTGTCAGATTTGTAATTGGCAGCTTTTTTTTAGATAGATTTGCCAGATTAAAAAAAAAAAAAAAAAGAAAACAGCTGTTAAATCAGCAAAGCAGCAATTGCCTCATTAGGTCACTATTAGATTTTTATTTTTTAAATATAATTGCTCAGTGGAGTTTTTAAAGTCACAAAGCACATAAACAATGTGGGTACTGTGAGGGTATTTTGCACCTAAATCTTTGATCAGCATGTATCTCTTGGTGTGTCCAGCTTTAGACTAAGTTACGATGCAAGCAACATTCTAAGTATAAACAGAAAAAGCAAAATTTATTTATTGAACGTAGTTGAACTCATTTGTTTTCATCAGCATCACCACTGGGACTTAAGTTGCATGTGGCTTTCTGCCTGAGCTTTACACTGTGAGAGTCTGAGCTGGCTTTAAAGTCATGTTTTCTTTCAGGTTGTGCTCTGCAGCTTAACCGTGTGACTGAGCTGGGAGACAAAGAGGAAGATGCCTCCCAGGCCATCCTCAGGGGAGCTATGGGGCATCCACTTGATGCCTCCCAGGTATGACATGCTGGATTCTATTAGCTTGATAATATTAAAAATATTGCACATAAAATGCTCCCACAGTTCACATGCCTGTTTTAAGTGTATTATTTAATATTCAGTATTTAATATATTATTTATCGAATATAATGTATCCATGTAAATTATGAGGTTTGTCACCAAGGTTGTATAATCGTGCTGGATGTGATTTCAGGATCCTGGTGGATTGCCTGCTTCCCAATGGGATGATTCTGACCCTGGAGTGTCTCCGTGAGGCCACGCTCATTACCATCAAACATGAGCTGTTTAAAGAGGCCAGAAAATATCCCCTCCATCACCTCCTACAGGAGGAGACATCTTACATCTTTGTCAGTGTAACACAGGTCAGAATCCTCTGTCTCAGTTTGAATATGTGATAGGTAGATGTGTCCAGCGAAAGAAGTAAACGTCATGAAAGTCCATCATTAAAACTTGGATGTAAAGCCCACAGACAGCTGTTTATAATGGAGAACAGGCATGTGTATGACACTTTCAGACAGCTTTAGCTGCTAAAAAAAGAAATAAGCTCTCTAAAACTTATCAGATACTGTTCTTCTCTGGATTTGAGAAGATTACAGACAAACCCACTGTGTTGTCATTGGAAGGTTTTTATAGAACATAGCCAATTTTATCTTTAGAAATGTTTTAAAACACATCGTGCTTTCCACTTTTCCAAAAAACATCCTTTCTATACCTGCAGGAAGAGTGCCAGCTCCTACAGCAATTCATCATTAGCTTTCATGAAATAGAGAAAGTGGAGTATTGAACACATCCTCAGTATTTGTTCCGTTCCTACAGGAAGCAGAGCGGGAGGAGTTCTACGATGAAACCCGGAGGCTGTGTGACCTCCGACTCTTCCAGCCTTTCCTCAAGGTCATTGAACCAGTTGGCAACAGAGAGGAAAAGATCCTCAATAGGGAGATTGGTGAGAAGTTATTCTCCTCTTATAGTATTAGTTTTGTTGTAGAATGGTTATTAAAATATATGTGCTTATCAAAAAATAATCTCTCTGGCATTTGAGAAACCCTATCAGCGGTATGTTATTGGGCTGAAACCATAAACTAAATGGAATAACCAAACTTATCTCAAAAGACTAAAAAATGACTGTTGTTTCTATGTACTTTGATAGGTTTTGCTATTGGTATGCCAGTGTGTGAGTTTGACCTTGTGAAGGACCCCGAGGTTCAGGACTTCAGGAGAAACATCCTGAATGTTTGTAAAGACTCTGTGGAGTTGAGGGATGCCAGTGGGCCTCACAGCAGAGCGCTGTATGTTTACCCACCCAATGTAGAGTCGACACAAGAACTTCCCAAACACATCTATAGCAAACTGGACAAAGGTAGGCAACAGCTTTTGTCTATTCATTTTTTGTTTCAGCGTGGGTCTAACCAGTTTCACAGGACGTTTCTTAGGGCTTTTTTAGAAACAGGAAAAGAACCACGGTAAATACAAATTTTTTATTTATTTAATTTTTTTGGTTTGGTTTTGGCCAGAAGTGGTATGTGTTTGGGTTCGGCTTACATCTGGTGGTTGGTCCCATTCCGATAAACACAATCAGTAAGGAATGCCTTTAAATTAATTTATTTAGATTTGGCACAAACGTTCATTTAAACTCAAGAATGACCTGATTAGAATTTAATGGTCAGAGCATCTGGCAAAATGTGTTTTTGGCCATGGCGTAAGAATTCATTCAATAACTATGACAACATTTTCCACAAATGTATAATGGAATGAAAGAATAGAGAAATGACATTTTAGATTCAAAGGTCAGCATCATGGTGACAGCGCAGTTTTTTGCAGTAACACTATTATTCAATACCATGACACAGCAACAGAAGGAGAAGAGAGATTGTGACCATATTGTACATTTGGTCAGGTACTGAATTGGTGACACTCCTACTGGGTGTCCACCTTGAAAGTGTGGTGATTGTATAGGTTCTCTGTTCTGCCGAGTTAAAGATGTGCTTGAAGTACTCGTGTTTTATAGCTCATTTGCAGCGACATCCATATTTGATGCATTGTCTGCTGTTGTGGCTCCAACTTTGTGTTCTATCAGAATCAGCTTTATTGGCCAAACATGGCAAGGAATTTGTTTCTCTCAGTTAACTTAGACACTTCAAAGTCTTCACTACTGGATGCGCAAGGATGTTAACTGCATGTTGAATGGTTGGCAGAGGAATACAACCACAAGGCAGTAATTCTAGTTCTGAGAATTGTACACAAAGAAAACACTTAAAGACAGCAGGAGGACAACAGAGAGCAAGTAAACATTTTTACCCCCCATCATACTTAATCACTACCAGCCCGCCTTACCATTGATCTATGGTAATGAGTGAAGGAATCAATGGATTGATTGAAGTGCTACTAGTGTGATGCTATTGTATTAAAACAATAGAAAAGAAGCACAGTACACGATTCAATAACCTCAGACCTCAGAATAATTAATGTTGGGATACTGTTTCTGTGTTGCTGCTTCAGGAAAATGTGTTTTATTGATTCTTTTTTCTCAGCCTCCATGTCTGTTTTTCTGCCTGTCTTTTTGTAGGTCAGATTATTGTTGTAATATGGGTGATTGTTTCTCCGAACAATGACAAACAAAAGTATACACTGAAGATCAACCACGACTGTGTGCCTGAACAGGTGAGGTGAATATCTACTAAAATGAAAAGAAAATGAATGCTTCATCACAGCTTTTATGTATGCCACTTTGGTTTATACGTTCAATGTGAAAACACTGAAAGATATCACTGTTAGTGTATCAGCTTCAAGCACACAATGTCTTATTCAGTAAAGCCGTTCAGTACTAAAGACTGCCCTACATGCCCCTAATGTACGCTGTTTGCATATATCATGTCCTAAAGGTGATTGCAGAGGCCATTCGTAAGAAGACACGCAGCATGCTGCTATCCCCAGAGCAGCTAAAGATGTGTGTTCAGGAATATCAGGGTAAATACATCCTCAAAGTTTGTGGCTGTGATGAGTACCTGCTGGAAAAGTACCCCATCAGCCAGTACAAGGTAAGGCACAGATGGGCAAATACATATTTAAAGCATAACCAGTTAATTAAAAATATGAAGTGTTATGTAAAAAACTGAAATGTACTTTCCAGTGTTGATGTAATGGGACAGTTGACTGAGTCCGGTTGAAAAAAAAAAAAAAACTGACTCACCATTGCTGACTTACATGAATGAACAGTGGAGAAGACTTAAGTGATATATTGTCAAGCATAGCTGGGGCCTCTCTCCACGAAAACCCATTAATACATGTGCTGTGGTTAGATGCTGTCAAACTTTTGTCGTCTCGAAAACTGAAATAGGGAATGTGATCCCACAGTTTTAAATTAATTAGTATCAGAAGGTCTATTTCAGATCGTTTGTTTATTGTAACTTTGAGGATATGTTAAAATGTCACCATTGTTTGAAATAAGGCACTGGAACCACTGACTCGTGTAACTTTGTGAGCTCATACTCAGAGAAATTCCCCCCCGATCAAAGTAAGACACACGTGTCACTGTTTCCTCCACGGTCACTCTGCTGCTGCTGGAAAATGACCAATTGACATCATTGGTTACACCAAGCACAGCGTAACTCTAGCAGGTCTGTGTAGACTTTCTACTCACTGTCCTTCTCTGTGTCATTCCCTTCTCTGTCTCTCCTTCTAGTATATCCGTAGTTGCATCATGCTGGGCAGGATGCCTAACCTGATGCTAATGGCCAAGGACAGCCTGTACACCCAGTTGCCTACAGACAACTTTGTCATGCCGTCATACTCTCGACGCATCTCCACGGCAACATCGTATATGAATGGTGAGGCAGCTGCCAAGTCGCTTTGGACCATCAACGGGACTCTGCGAATACGAATCCTCTGTGCCACCTATGTTAACGTCAATATACGGGACATTGACAAGGTGGGGTCACCCGGTGCTTACAGAAATACACCAGTGTCTACGTAGATCAGTCACATTAAATAGTGATCCTCGGCTCCAGTGCTCTGCATACCATTCATATTATGCTGATACGGATGGTAGGACAGGCCGAGAGATAGCTAAAGTATAAGGGCTGAACTTTTATTAATTTAAAAAAAGAAAATGAGATTTATTGTAGTTCGGTAGATTACTAACAATAGGAATCTCTTTAAAGACATAAGTATTCTAACTGTTCACTGGTAATCTAAGATTTGTTTTTCACTGTTTTTTGGCTATGCACAATGTCCCACCTTCTGACTTCCTAATATATTGTTGAAACAAACCATCATTGTCAAATTTTCATTTGAATGGAGACCTTGACCGAGGACAAACAGTTCTGGTAGCTCATGTTGGTTTGCTGTCACGAATCATATCTGTAAATGTATCCGAACTGCCAGACTGCATGCCATGTGAGAGTACTGAACATTAAGTTTGACAGCTGTCACAGGCCAGCAATCTTTTACTTTTGAAATACAGGCCAGTGTCTGGAAAAAAATCTATAATTTAGAGCAATATTGTCATATTTTGTTGTTGTTGTTATTGTTTCTTTAATTTTTCTCTTTGATCTATTTTGCTTCCTCTCACTTTGTGTAGATATATGTGAGGACTGGCATTTACCATGGAGGTGAACAAATGTGTGACAATGTCAACACACAGAGGGTACCCTGCTCCAATCCCAGGTAATTAACTACTTTGAAGGGAAAAAAACTTCATAATTCACTACAATTGAAAAATATTAATATTAATTGCAGCAAACGTGGTCCCTAAAAATGGAAGTGAAGGTTATTTTAGTTGGTTTCATGGTATTTTACTGAAATGGTCTGGAGACAAGCCACACCACTTCTTTAAATCAAGCAGGCATGCAGGAGGGTAAGTTAACGGTTTAAGGGTGGATAGAAACACTAACCTGCTGTATTATATTACTGTTAACCTTGTCTCGGTTCTCAGTTGTACTTGAGGTAAAATACAAATACTTTGTGGAACAGTCTATTAAAACAATAAAACGATATACGACAACAGTTGTGATATTGAAACATCTAACATTTTTATTTTTTGCTACAAATACACGGTCAGATCAGATCAGCTCAGTGTAAAGTTGCAGTGTTCAAACATTTAGTTTTTTGCACGAAGAATTTGAAGTAAGTTGGTAGGCCTCACAGAACTGAGTTGTTTGTTGCCCCTTTTTGGTGATACCTTGACATGTAGGCCTGCAAATGAGGTTTGCTTTATTTTCTGTGCAAGAGCTTATCTAATTGTCTTTGTATCTCCATTCTTCTTCCTGCAGGTGGAATGAGTGGCTCACCTATGATATGTACATCCCAGACATCCCCCGTGCTGCTAGACTGTGCCTCTCAATCTGCTCTGTCAAGGGCAGAAAAGGAGCCAAGGAGGTATGATAGGACACAGTGAAGGAAAGGAATCCACAGTGCTTCCTAAGTTTGTAGTTGGGAGGTTGAATTGCAATGACAGAAATACATTACTAGGCTATTTAGATGTCAGTAAAGAAAATACTTAAGGTTACAATTTCACAGTAAAAAGGTTGAGTCAAGTAGTTTGGCGTATTTAGAAAGAGTGAAAACAGTAAGTCAGAAATATGTAGAAGAGCCCAAATATACCAAATGTAAGCTCATCTGTACCTAATGGCAATAAAGGTAAACGCTAACAGGCAGACAGTGCATTGGTTATCTCATTCTAAGGATGGGAAACAGCTGGTGGCCTGTGCCTAAACAATGGTATGCTATCCCATCCTGGAGGGACTTATATGTATAAGTGCCTCTTTTGTGTGCCTGTGCATCGTGTATGAAACTCCTCTACACCGTGTGTCAGTCTGTCTGAGTATATGTGTCCAAGGTGAATGGAAGCTGTGGTATCGTCTTTGGTTCTGTTTAATTACTAATCAGCCATGGGCACTGTGGTGGCAGAAAACATCAACAGAAACACAATCAGCAGAAGGGACTTTTCCATTCATGTAGGAATATGCTTCGCTCGTGCAAGCTACATTCAGGGCATTGTGTGAAAGGGGGTAATTGTTGTAGCCCAAACTCACATGAAATTATTTAAACTAAAGACTCAGCAGAAAAACAAAAATACTCGGATAATGCTGAAAAGTTGGAAACTACATATACATTATATACAAATGTATACAAATACATTAAATTAATTATTTCTGGGGGGAAAAAAAAACATTTTTGATATCAATCCATTTGTGCTATGTTTTAAGCAATGGCATATTCTATTCTTGATACTTACATCAGATTTACAGGGGAAATTTACATTTTGCTGTGTTTGAAACCATGAGGTGTGAAATTGTTTGAGTGTGTCAGTGTTTTCATGACGTCAGTGTGGTACTTGAAACTTTTTGACATTTATGTTGGTTAACTTTTCTTTCGTCACCTTTTGGTGGAAAAGCTGCAAGAGAGGTGTGTGTGTGCGTGAGTGTGGAGTGTATCAATGAATGCCAGACATGGATATTGTAACAGACACCTGGGGTGAGTCCTGTCTCCTGCTGTGCCATGCTAGGTTGAGGTCAGGTTAGCGGATGCTCTTTCATGCCCCACCTGAATTAAAGATAGACACTTTTCTACAGCCGCCCTTTGTTCCAGCACTCACTATAAATAGGGGCATTTTGACTGGCTGTCCTCATGTAACTCTGTCTGCTGCTCTCTTGCTCTTTGTCACCTGGTTCCATCGCTGACCCTTAGTGAAAAGTCACTGTGATCTACATTTTTGTAGCCTTTGTTGGGGGGAGTTACAAGGTTGCGTTGACAGAAACAGTAAACAGTACAGTTAAATAGATAAAATAGATAATACATAATAAATAGATAGTAAGGACTGAGGGTCATAAATCCACAGCATTGTAAAACCTAGAGGGGGCCCACTGAGCCCCAGTAAACCATTATTCTGTCTAACCTAAAACAGAATGTTTTCTTTCACTAATCATGGTTGGCTGGTTGTCCCAGGTGAAATGGGTACTATCCATATATACATTACATTATTATTATTATTTTTACTTTGAGTTTGACCTGCATCCCCAGTGAGAAGCCTATATATGGCTTCCGATACAAACAATCTGTCTGTGTTGAGCCATTTTCAAGTAACAGTGCAGTCAAAGTTTCTGACTTTGAGTTTGACCTTGAAGTATCATCCAACGTCAAATATCACGTCACCAATGGAAAGCTTCAACATGGTTGCATATCTGCACCAATTACCAATAAGGGAAAACCTAATAAGACTTTGCACCATATTTTTTTGTTAAAGTTCTGTGAAATTATCAAAGTGATTTACTTGCTGTGTTTGTGTCTGTTGTGTTTCCCAGGAGCATTGTCCGCTTGCTTGGGGTAACATCAACTTGTTTGATTACACCCACACTCTGGTGGCCAACAAGATGGCTCTGAACCTCTGGCCTGTTCCTCATGGCCTGGAGGACCTCCTCAACCCCATAGGAGTCACTGGATCTAACCCCAATAAGGTATTCTGCATCGTGCTGTTCTAAGTAAAAAAGAAAATGTAAAAAACAAAACAAAACAATTTCATATTAAATGGGGCATAAGAATGTGACATGTTTCATTTCATTGGTAGTTTAACTGTTTAGTAAGATACTATAATTTACACAATCTGATAATATTGATTAATCTATATTATCCAGGAAACGCCATGTCTGGAGCTGGAATTTGACCACTTCAGTAGTCCAGTCAAATACCCAGACATGAATGCAGTGGAAGATCATGCAAACTGGACCATCTCAAGGGAACTGGGTTTTAACTACAACCTCTCAGGACAGGTAACTTAAGCTAGTTTTTAAAGAACCCATGTTAAGCTTTCGGGGTTTTTACCTTTTCTTTGTTATATTACAGGTTTGTTCATGCATGTAAAAGGTCTGCGAATTTACAAAGCTCAAGCTCCTCACCAGAAGGAGTTATTCTCTTCCCCAGAAATGAGTGGTCCTTACCTGTCTGAAGGGCCTCGCGTGAACTTCAGACTTTCCTTCTGTTACATATCCACGTCACCATTTAGGACATTTGCATAGCACCCGCTTCAACTAAAACAAAGAATGAGCAGCTGTCAGACAATCTGCTTTTTTTTCCTTGCTGGAGATGCTTTTGCTGACACTAAAATGTCTCATGTCTCAGACATGTGCAAAGCATACCAAATGCTCTGCTGTTGGCTCAGAGGGGAATACAAGAGTCTTCATGCACTCCCAGCATTTTAGGAACTGGAGACTTAGTATAGACTTAGTAGATTACTTTTGTTTTTGCAATGTCCCCACAATAATAGGAATCTCCTTTGTGTTAGCATATTGTGCAACTCGTGTGGTGAATGTTAGCATTAGCTTTAATTGTATGGCCCCAGGTGAGAGCTATGTTGTAGCTGTGATGTTTATGGATTGCAGTGCTTGAATTGCATTGTTCCATGTCCAGTTCTGTTTCAGACATGTACAGTTGACCTCTGGAGTTTTGTTACCAGCAAGAAGCTTTTAGAGGACTGTGGCTGTGTCTGCAGAGAATCTGGAGTTATCTAACCAACGTTGTCCAGCTGACCAATCGGAGTACATTGGGCTCTTCTCTAGGGGGGCCTTAAAGAAACACAGGCTAAAGCAGAGTGTTTCAGACAGAGTGTGAGACGAGGTGCCTCAGCAATGTACAATATAAGAAAACTACTGTGTTTTTTGAACACTGAAGAATATTGTAAACCTATTTTAGCTGCCCTCAAGGATGAAATTATGAACAAATTTAAAATTGGATTTTTAAAACTTGATTTACTTGTTTTCAAAACGTACACATTTAAATTCCATAATGTATAACATACCACCCTGTGTTTTGAGGATTTTATGTAAGGAAATGCCTCTTAAATTGACATCTCAAAGACCAGAGCAGAGCTTACCGGTTTGAGGTTGCATAAGGACAGGAGGCCTTGGTCATACAGCAGAACAGGAATGTAAGGGATTTGTACGTTTGGAGAACATTAAAACTGTTGTACTGGTGACAGGTGGGTGAGAGTGTGAAATCATGCAATAAGGACTAACACTAAAAATGACCTATTTAATTTTTCAAGTAACAGAGCTCAAAGATTAGTTTTTCTCAATGAAAACGTGCAGAATTACTCAATGAAGATGAAGATATTAATGATGGTGTTTGGATTTCCTCTCCATAAGACCTGTGTTTGCACCGGGATATTTTGTCAGTGATGTGTGAGGGCTGAAAGTGATTGTACACTTAATGAGACAATCTGCTAAATTAGTTTCGATCGTAGCCAGATGATGTTATCATAACACCGTGTACAACAAGTTGGGCACTCCTCATATTTGACACGCACTTCATGAATAACTTAACGCATCATCTCACACTTTTCACATCCTCTCACCTGGCACAGTGTAAGCACAGATATGTGTTGTGTAAGACACACACTCACATGTAATTATAGTTCAGTGTTATTGCATCTTTGGTGTCAGTATTACATGAGAGTGTTTAAGCGTGGTATGTTTATCCACAAAATAGTATTGCCTTTAGTGAAAGTCTGCTTGCACGAAACATTAGTGGCATCGCAGCAGTTGTAACACACATTAGAACCAATTGGTTCAGCGTCCGCTGGGGTTTTTCCACTGTTGGAGGTTGTTTGAGGTTGGTTGTGACGAGCCGTACCGTGAACAGCTGCGATCAGGCAAGCCACTAATGAAACTCCACTAATTTCATTCCAAACCACAGACTCACAGAAATTCAAGGAGAAGCTACCAAAGTCCAGAGAGTTTAACAATGAGAGACTTTACAGATTTCTGTCTAGTCTCAAGCACAGTTTAGGCACCGAGGACAGGATAGGAAGTCGACACAGGTTTTCCATGGGCTTCTCTGTCACTGAGCACGACCACAGCTGCAGGCTCAGTTTAGATTAGCGTGACTCTCCCCTGCTGTGTGGTTGCTGTGGGAACTCTCAATGAGCAATATAATTTCTCTTAGTTCATTTCTGACATTTAATTTGTTGAAACTCGTTAAATGAGTAAAAGCAACTCAATAAGCGATTCGACAATGTGGTTATTTCCAGTTGTACAATTCACTGCAAAACTCATGGTCAAATTAAACCTCATCACCCGACTTACCCTCAACATTTTTTGCACGACTCAGTAGTACCAGTGTAAGTTTACTGTCTTCAGTTATTCATGTTGGTGTAGATGGTGCCCTGTCTTATCAGATTTCTAAATAATTGTGTGTGGCATGAGAACCATGGCTTCTGATGTGTTAATGCGACATGTGGTTGGAGTTACTGCGACATGTGAGAGGATGTGAATAGTGTGAGATGATGTGTTAAGTTATTCATGATGTGTGTGTCAAATGTGGGGAGTGCCCAACTCGTGGTGTGATGATAATATCATCTGACTTGATCCTGACCGGAAAATTACTTGATCCTGTCTCAAACATAATTAAAATCTAGATTAGCATCATATTTGTACAGTCAGAAATCAGGCTCGTTTTTGTTAAGGAGGATAATTGGGCAGGAGACAAAAGAACTTTTTTAACAGATTTAATGCTTGGCTTATCAAACTGATGACCAAAAATGGAAAGCTCAAATTCAGGATTTAGAGAGCATTGTCAGGGTTGTTAACTGCCTGAGCCTTAAGACCAATGTGCACAGCATCTGGCTGCATTGTGTTCCAGCTGCAATCTGGCTACGTCTCAGGATCTACTGGAAACATTTCACAATCAGATTGTTATTCTGCAGCTCCATTTAAAATACAGTTTGTATTGTCCTGCAGACTTTCTCTTGTTTTACAAGCATAAATACACACTTGCAGTTTATTTAAATGTGGAAAATGATGCTTTTTGGCTGCATTAAATATGATAAACAGCCGTTGCGTCTAAGCTTCTCTGTGATGACTCATTTTAAATAGCCAGTCTCAAAGCCCCTGGCAAGAACCTGTATTTTTGTTTATTTTGTGTGTTGTTGTGATTGTATAATGATTTTATCTGCAGTTTAGCAGCTTTGTAATGACTGCTTCATGTCAATGTTTAATGATGGTTATGTAATAATGTTGTGTTTCACAGTGTTTAATTTCTGTTGTGTTTCAGAGCAATCGTGTGGCCAGAGATCATGCACTGACAGAGAGTGACACTGAGCAGCTGAGGCAGTTGAGTAACAGGGACCCTCTGTCAGAAATCACTGAGCAGGAGAAAGACTTTCTCTGGCGACACAGGTAATCTCCCAGCCTGCAGACGTGACTGTCCACTGCTTTACCATATGGCTCTTGAAGTGCTCTTTTATGTAGAGTCATAGCCGTGCTATGTAGCATGGTATCGATTTCACAGGTCACACTCATATATAGCTACATGTACATGAACAGCCTGGTGTACTGAGCACTCTACATGTACTTGCAGGATGTAGATATGTAAAAACAACTGACTACAATTTAAGCTTGGCAACACACACACATGGACTTTTGTTCTTTCTCTAACAGGCACTACTGCATGAACATCCCTGAGATCCTCCCCAAGATCCTTCTCGCTGTCAAATGGAATTCCAGAGATGAAGTAGCACAGGTAATGCTATGACGTACATGCTTGTTGTGTAAACATTGTTACATATGATCTGTGTCTGAAAAGTTTAGATGGATTTTTGAAAAATGAGATGGAAAACAGTTTTTTGTTGTTTCTTTGAAAACCTATGTTAACTTTAAGGAAAGTCCTCCTCTTTGTTTATATGTACATGTAAAAATGCAGACTTGATAGACTTTCTGTGCACCATTTTAGCTGTCTAGCTGTAACTTGTAAGATCACAAGCTTTCAGTAGCACTGTACAGAGCATATATGCATTTCTTTTAAGAAAGATTCTCTTAATAAAATTTCAGTCAAGTCTGTCACTGACACACATTTTCTCAAAGTTCTTGGTTTGTGTGTTTTCCAGATGTACTGTCTGTTAAAGGAATGGCCATCTATCCGTCCTGAGCAGGCCATGGAGCTGCTGGACTGTAACTATCCAGACCCCATGGTCAGGCACTTTGCTGTACGCTGCCTTGACAAATACCTGACTGATGATAAACTGTCCCAGTACCTTATCCAGCTTGTACAGGTAGGTAGAATCACTCTGGCCTCTTTAATTTATATAACTATAAAAGCAAAGATGTCTGAGTATCTGAGACTCTCACAAGAGGACTGCAGAATATCTTCTTCAGCCTGAGTGTCCTTGAGAACCTTTTGTTTGAAAGTAGATTTTGTTTGGCTCGTTCTTTTTTGCTGAAGACTTTCTGGTCTGTATTGCCTCAGGTGGTGTTTTGCGTTCAGTGTACAGAGACTCCATGGTGGGGAGACATCATAAAGTGTGAAATGACTAATCTGAGCCTCCTCTGTGCATCTTGTTCTTTCCTTCCAACCTTCCCTCTCTCTCCTCCTGTTTAAGGTATTAAAATATGAGCAGTATCTTGACAATCCCCTGGCCCGCTTTCTCCTCAAAAAGGCCCTGACCAATCAAAGGATAGGACATTTCTTCTTCTGGCATCTCAAGTGAGTCACTTTTTGTTTCTTCGTATTTATGTACTGTCTTTTCTCTGGATCTTTCCAGAAGGCTAAAAACTCATTTTGCCTCCCTGCTTCTCACTCTCTGTCTTATCCTTCTCTATGTGGCTTCTGCACAGGTCAGAAATGCACAATAAAACAGTGAGCCAGAGGTTTGGGCTGCTGTTAGAGGCTTACTGCAGGGCTTGTGGCATGTACCTCAAACACCTGAGCAGGCAGGTTGAGGCCATGGAGAAGCTCATAAACCTCACTGACATCCTTAAACAAGAGAAGAAGGATGAGACACAGAAGGTAAGGATGCTAGCAAAGCACGCAAATACACAGGCACATTTAATTTTTTTTTTTCTTTTATTCATTCTTAAAACAATGAGCATCTGAATTTGTGATCATTGATATTTTTAGCTTTGTTGTGTAATTTGCTTTCATACAAATCCAGTTACCTTTCGAAGATTTCATCTGTGGGTGCATTTGTATGCATATGTACACATTTTAGTGCAAACATTTGTATTGTTGTGGTTGTGTGTGTCTCTTGTGGAGGTCCAGATGCGGTTTCTTGTGGACCAGATGAAGAGACCAGACTACATGGATGCTCTGCAGAACTTTACTTCTCCTCTCAACCCTGCACATCAACTGGGAAACCTCAGGTCAGCAGCAGTGGAGAATGAGCCTGTGTGTGCATGCAATGGGGTTGGATGAAAGAAACTGAGATGGTTTAATGACTTAAAGTTTTGATTTGTGCACAGGTTAGATGAATGTAGGATCATGTCATCAGCAAAGAGGCCGTTGTGGTTAAACTGGGAGAATCCTGACATCATGTCCGAGTTGCTGTTTCAGAATAATGAGATCATCTTCAAAAATGGAGATGGTAAGTCACTCGCAGTAATGCATGCACATACGCGCACACACACACACACACACACACCCCCACACACACCACCCCACACACACACACATACCCACACTTCCTATTAAGCCTTATTTTTACCCTCTGTTCACTCTTGTCTATACTGATCCTGCTAGAAACCGGCTTCTAAAGACAGATATAAAACATGTGCTAAAAAACATGTGTTAATGTCATAGTATTTACATGAATTTATTAGTGCCCAGTATTTTGTGATGCTTTCATAAGTGACAGGCTTGAATACTGAATAAAAAAACTTAAGCTCTGTTTTTTTGAACTTGTGTCTCTCTGACTTACCTCATATGATGTGACAAACTCTAAAAGCTTCCTGATTTGTGTTATAAAAGATGCAGCATAAGTGTCGTTTAGATGCTGCAGAACTTCTTAGAAAGCTCAGGTGTCTATTTCAATCTGACTAACGTCTCCTTAGCCAATATGTAATTAACTGTTGTCACTGTGTGTGTGTTTGTTGTAGACTTGCGCCAGGACATGCTGACATTGCAGATTATTAAAATCATGGAGAATATTTGGCAGAATCAAGGACTGGACCTACGGTACTACTCTCACTCTTGTGTTCTCGTGCTTCAGTTACTTTATGCTCTATTGCACTCCTTCTCGTCCAAATAATGAGGCTAAGAAAATGTACTTGTTGTGTGTCTCCAGGATGTTGCCCTATGGATGTCTGTCATTAGGAGACTGTGTGGGCCTTATTGAGGTGGTTCGCAGCTCCCACACCATCATGCAGATTCAGTGTAAAGGAGGTTTGAAAGGAGCCCTGCAGTTCAACTCAAACACTCTGCATCAGTGGCTCAGGGACAAGAACAAGGGCGAGATGTGAGTTCTCTCCTGATACTATTTCTACATCTGCTTCATTAGACAATATAGATCAATATCCATTAGAGTCCTGTGTCTTTGGGATCCTAAAAGAAAGTCTTGGGGAATTTATCGGGGTTCCTGCAGATCCTTAAGACATCTTTAAAAATGAGGATTTACAGACACAGGAAGCAGAATTTTGTGCATTGCTTTTTTCTGATACGGCAATTTAGGATCTTAAAATAATTGTTGACAGTTATTTTTGTAAAAAGGATTTACAACCCAGATCTAGGCAGTGAACCAACAGTCATAACTATGCTTGCGGCCCGAATGCTTACAGCACATGCACCGTCTGCTAGCTAGGGATGACAAGGGAAAGTGGAAAATCCATGAAAGCAGCATATTCAACCAAAATTTCACTGCTTGGCTTAAACTGGCACCAGGCAGTGTATACAAGGCACAATGTATTTTGTGGAGAAGTGCTTCAAACTCTCCATGATAGGAATCAAGGAATGGAATCCCACATGCAGAGTGAGACACAGAAAACAGCAAGGCTACCCACTAACAGATGCCAGGTATATCCCAGTTCTCTTCTATCCTAGAAAACCACGCCTCCGCCCCACGTCTCATACCAGCCCCAGGGCAAGCAGCAACAGATAACGTTCAGGTGTACGCCTGCACAGAAAGCAGAGGTATTGTGGAGGTATCCTACAAGTTTAATGAGGGAGTAGGAGACTTATTCCACACAATGTTCCTGGATTCCTAAATTTCTGCACATCCGACAAGACGGTCTACATCAGCAAGTTTCTGAGTAACATTAAAAAAGTCTTTAATGTAATTTGCTTCTAGCTGTAGGAACCCTGATTTATTTCTGTCCGTATTTAGTTTGTGTTTGTGCTTTACACATTGTTGCCCAAAAAGTTGGAATAATTTTTGTTTTCAGACACATTCCTATTTTTATTTCTATTCATACACATCAATAGTCATTTTTGATTATAATACTGAGTCCTGGTTACCAGGTGAAACAAATTCTGAATTTGGAGTCTAACTGAAGAGTGGGACATCCTGCCCACTGACACCATCAACAAGCTTGTGGAAAGTATGTCACAATGTCTTAATGCACTGATCAGTGTCAGGGGTGCCCATACTCAATATTAGTGACTGAGTGGCATTTGAAAGAGTAACACTGGACATTCTTATGCATGAAATCCCCCTTGAATATGTGTTTCCTGTTAAGTTGACAAAGGTTGAAAAATGTAAACAAAACCCTTAATCCTATTGTTCAATACCCCCAATTTAGTTTTAGACTGAATACAGTTTGCAAAAGTTAACTGTGGTTAAATTTTGCCTGTGATTTGTACTATACATATATATTATATACCTTTGTATACTTTGATATCAATAAAGTTTTGAGAAGATTTACACTTTATCTATCAAGAAATCAAATCAAATCAAGTTTATTGTCATTTTGCTGTACATACACAGTAGTACAGGCAAGATGAGAGAGCGTCTCTTCAGGATTATTCAACCAGCAAGTTTTGCGGAATGCATGTCTGGGATAGGCAAGACATTAAACGTTCACTGTTGCTGCCTCCTGAAGGGGCCGCTGCGTCTATGCGCGCCGCCATTATAAATGACATTGTCACAATCATTTCACAAGAAGAGGTAAAAAAAAATATATGTTTTATTCCAACTTTATGGGCAACAGTGTATAACTGAATTTTAAATATTTACTAGTTTCTAATTTCCTTTTAAAATACAAAATGAATGGTATCACTTCTTACTGGCATGTGTGTATGTTTGTGCATTTATGCAGGTATGACCTGGCTGTGGATCTGTTTACAAGGTCCTGTGCTGGCTACTGTGTAGCTACATTTATTCTGGGGATAGGAGACAGACACAACAGCAACATCATGGTCAAAGACGATGGACAGGTAACTTGTATATCCACACATTTATAGCGTACAGTATGAACTAACCTGCATAATGTTTCAGTTGCAGGCAGATTTAAGCACATTTGTTGTCCGAAGGGAATAAATAGGCATTAGTCTTTAAAATTTTATGTTCTCTTAATGAAGTGTTGACTTTTAGTTAATCCATGAATATGTCATTTCCTTGTTTTCCATGACTTTTTTCTGTTTCTGTTGTAAAAACAATATTGCAATTTTGCAATTATATTAACATTGGCAGGGCTGTAAGGTGGCTCGGTGGTTAGTCGCCGGTTCGTGTCCCGGTGAGGACACCCGGGATCTTTCTGCGTGGAGTTTGCATGTTCTCCCTGTGCAGCGTGGGTTCTCTCACACAGTCCAAAAACATGTTGATGTTAATTGGTGATTCTAAATTGTCCGTAGGTGTGAATGTGAGTGTGCTTGGTTGTCTGTCTCTAAGTGTAGAGACAGTGACCTGTCCAAGGTGTCCCCTGCCTTTGCCCTGAGTCAGCTGGGATAGGCTCCAGCCCCCCGCGACCCTAATGAGGATTAAGCGTTGTAGAGATATTGGATGGATGGATGGATTAACATTGGCAGCTTGTGTTTATAGTATCTGTGTAACTACTGATTTAACTGCTTGAAGATGGCATGGTGGTTCACCTGTACTTTGGAGAGTAGATAAGAGACTGGACAGCCACAAATGGCTTTGTCAGCTGTCCAAATTTTTTTATTTTTTTGTTTTTCAATTAAATTTAGCAGGGATTTGCTCTTGTCCGGTGCATGTACAGTAAAATGTATAAACCAATGCTGGGTTGATAAAATCATAAGCTTATCTCTGTAAAGTAACTTGATATTGGTGATGAATGATTGATGCTTCTTGTTCTCATGTGGGTCCTGTAGTGTTTGGATTTAACTTGACAGGAAAGATTTCCTTGTAAGAAGGTAACTCAACTTTGACTTTCTTTGTTTTTCTTTGTTCGCCCTCCTTCAGTTGTTTCATATAGACTTTGGCCATTTCCTGGATCACAAGAAGAAGAAATTTGGCTACAAGAGAGAACGAGTGCCCTTTGTACTGACACAAGACTTCCTCATCGTCATCAGCAAAGGATCCCAAGAGTGCACAAAGACCAAAGAGTTTGAGAGGTACTGCAGCATCTTGACTTTTTCTCTAGTTGTTGTATCTCATTTTCTTTTTTAAATTCATACCTGCTACTGTCGTACTTACTTGGCTGTTCGAACCACAATGATTTTTGTCCTACTGAGAGACAAGATGGATAACTGACACATCAAACTATTTTGTGTTTTTTATAAATTGTGTTCAAATGATGACAAATTGGAAAACTCGTACATTGTTTTCTTAAAATTGTTAAAACGTATTGGAATAAAAAACAGTAGTTTAAATTGATTAAGTCTGATCTTTTTTGTTTGCTTTGTCGTTTTGTTTTTACTTTACGCAGCACAGCAGATTTTTCTTGCCTTACTTTCCCCCTGATGAACAAATTTTCACTCAGCTTGTCTAGCTCACACTTACATAATTGTTGGCGCTGCTGCCACTAAGCAATTTTCAATTTTTCATTTGTCTTTATCACATTCCCCATCTCACTCCAGGTTCCAGGAAATGTGTTATAAAGCTTACCTGGCTATCCGGCAGCATGCCAACCTCTTCATCAACCTGTTCTCCATGATGCTGGGCTCTGGCATGCCTGAGCTGCAGTCATTTGATGACATTGCCTACATCAGAAAGACACTAGCCCTGGAAAAAAGCGAGCAGGTAAGTAGGCTTTTCTCTACCCTACTGTACTGTTCTAATTATATTTAGTGTATTTTGTAATTTTAAACTGTCGTCATGTTTTACATTTGACTGGCACAACTTCTGAATGGTCTTCTTCAGTCCCTCTCATCTTCTTGTGCATTGTGCAGGAGGCATTGGACTACTTTATGAAACAGATGAATGATGCTCACCATGGAGGGTGGACCACCAAGATGGACTGGATATTCCACACAATTAGGCAGCATGCACTAAACTGATCACCCCCCCCGCACAAAATCAACCGTCCCACCGTGGAGTATTTGCTTCACTCAGCCAGATGCAGCATCGTCTTTCATGGAGTTTCCCTTCTCCTCTACAGAAGACACCACAAACAGCTCACTGATGATGGAAGTTTCGATTTTTTCGAACAACATCTTTGTTTTCTCCATTCTCTTGGCATCATTATCTGCCTTTTTTTGTGTTCTCAGTGATGCCCTCACACTATCCTCCACTTGTTTTATGGTGCACATGAGAGCATTTTCCTCAAGTCTCTGTGAAGATGTGCCCTATCTGGCTGATGATCACATCCCTTTCTACTATGCTTCCACAGTTTTTTTCCCCCCCCTGAAATGGAACAACATGGGAAACCAAGGAAATTCTACCCCCATACTTTGCTGCTCTCAGAGGAAGAACACAAATTGGACAAAACGACGTAAAGAAGATATATGTGCCAAGGTATAAATGTAGCCACAAAGTAAGTTCAACTTGCTACCTTTCTGCTGTATTCGTGCTGCACTGTGGCTCCAACCCAGAGAGAAACTGCTCGGGAAACGTTTGTTCAAATCTTATCACTGCTGAGAAGATATCGGGCACAAGGAACTGTCTAAATTATTTTATGTAATACCAGTATTACTCAAATTTGTTGTACAGTACAGGATTACTGGTATATGGGAGCTTCTATGATGTCTTCCACCATCTTTGAGGTAAAATCGCCCTTCAGAGATGAATTGGCGTCAGCTTTCCCACCTTCTACCACTTCATGTGAAAAATTTCAGAAACTGCGGAAGAGTCTTTGGGTTGTTTTGCACAGCTCGACAGTCTCCCACGGCCTCAATGAAACAGCGCTCCACCTTTGGGAAATGGTGGTGCAGCTTGAGACTCTTGCATAAACTTCAGGGTGATGATGCCTCTCCATCAAAAACAGCACTTAGAAATACCAGAATAATATACAGATTTATTATGACTTTTTAAATTTATTTATGTATCTAGTTTCTTTCAGTTTCCACAAAGGCAAATCCTCACTCCTCCGAAACATACTATCGTTGGTTTTAATATATTTGAAGTTTCATGTATTTGTGCTACCTGTTTGCAGCTTTTTCTAACTACCATGAGTGAAACTTCTTCCACCTGTTTTCTCAATTCTGGTGTTTTGCATCATATCATATAAATTAACACTGCTGATGCCCCCTCCCCCCTTTTTATTTTTTTAAGCCTCTTGTCTGTTTTAAGTTATACATCTAATTTGGCCTTATCAGCAGCCCGATTTGTTTCATTGTGGCTATTTTGCAGCCGTACTCAGAATAATTTGTTTGGGAATGTAAAATGGAAAGAGTGAAAGTGCCAGTCTCACATTTTATGAATAATGGGACCTATATTAAGCCTCTGGCTGTCTGTTTTGTTGGCAAGCAGAGGCCCAGGGGAATGTCACGTCTTCCTCTCGATAAAATGCCTTGGCTTCACAGCACAACACTGCACACTATTAAGCCCCACAAATTCTGCCTAAGCAAGCTGTAGTAAGCAAACCATGACAGCACTATTTAGTCCAAAAGCAAGGTTTGTAGGAAAAGGTAGATTTTAGGTTGATGGGTTTTAGCTTGTCTCCTATTAGAATGTCTGTAAACTGTTGACTCAAAGACAAAGTGCATCTCAGTATGTGTTTATGACGCATTTAGTGAATATTTTTTCACTGAGCCCATAGCCATGGCAGTATTAGAGCCATACTTTCTTTTGCCAGGTACCATTAAAGCCATGTTCTACACAGAGTCTCAGTGAAAGTGAAGCTGCAGCATCTAAATGAAACAGCACTGTGGGCAAGGTTTAGCTACGAGAGCGATTTGAACAGATCTTTTTAGGTTGGTTGGACAGATCCAAAGAGGGTGTGGCTATGTAAATAAAGAGCATTATGGGGCTGCAGATGGGTGACAAATTATAGGAAAAACCTGATCTATAGCCTTCCGTCACCAGAATTCAGCATCATCAAAACACCAAGGAGCGGTGAAGCTGTTTTGATGACCCAATGCTTTTTTACTGAGACGCTTTATGTTGTTTTTATGTTTAATTTGTCATCTGTCTGTTTATAGGATTGGTCTCCATCTGAACCTCCTACACCTGTACTGTTTGGTCAGGGGGCAGAGAATGGTTATGAAATAAATAAATCAGACCTCAGGCACATTAGGGTAAACAACATTTTGTCATCTGACAACCAGACACACATTGCAGCAGGGTGGGGTTAACTGATCGGCACGGTCATGCCATATTATTCATGAATAATTTATGCATACAACATGTGTCATCTAAAATATTTACATGTTTTACAGGAAGAAATGAGTGAAATTTGATCTGAAAATACTCTCTTTTTACATGTATTTGGCATAGACTAAAAGATAAACACCACACTCTAGGTGGCAGTAAACGATGTCGTCAGTTGAACTGAGAAGCTCTCATATGGTGTGCTTTGCTGAGGAGAGAACGTAGTATTTTACAAGAAAGACATTTGGATGTGCATATAGCTAGATCATTATCTTAGTGACCCTAGAGCTTGAAAGTCGAGGTGTTAGCGGTGAAGGAAGTCTACACTTTGCCAGTTCAATTGTTGATTGTATTGAAAAGCCAAAGTTGTGGTCTGTTCTGATGTGCCACACGTATGTGATGCCATATTATAGCAGCATTAATGGCTAGAATGTACCTAACAGCAAACATGGACCTTGTGTGCACTCATCTTTTTGCATCAGTCATGTTTGTTCTCTAAAGTCAGATGCAGTTCCACTAAACACACAGTAGGAGCGCTTCTCTCATTCACTGTTTCTTTGTTTTCTTAACGTGCCAAATCAGGCATCACGGATGCCTGTGAAAGCTAATGCTGGAATTGCATCATGCAGAAAGGCATATCAGCTGCAGTCTTTTAAAAAGAAAAAAGTTGGTGTATGCACTTCAAAAATTCTAGTTCTCAATGCCTTTTTGTCCAGAAAGAAGCAGAACGTTAGCCTAGTATGCATGTTTCTCAAGAAGCATAACCAGTATGTATGATGTACATTTTGAAGCAGCATTAAGCAGTATGTATGTACAGTTACAGTCTAATCTCTTTTTCTATGGTAGGCTTCATGTGTGACGAACCTTCAGTGTTGTTGTCTTTAATATCCTTTCTCATGTATCCTCCAAATGGTGTGAATGTGATTGTGTGTGCCCACATGCATTAACTGTCTTTCTGTACAGGTTGCAGAGCTTCATTGGCAGGCCCCAATGAAAACCCGCATTATATATGTATGTATGTACATGTCCATGTGTCCGTGTGTGATGACACTTAACTGTTGCAGTGATGGTGTCTTTAAATGTTTTGTAAATCTTTTTTTTTTTTTTTTCACTGGCTGGTTTATGCCAGAGAAGAAAAACAAACAAAAAAAAAAAATGCTGAAGTTTTTACATCGTTTGTAAGGACACATAACAGAGGGGAAACTTTTTTCATACATATGTTGTATATGTTTTACTTGAACTGTCATGAATCAGAACCACAGCTGTATTTGGTTGGTTTAGAGCTGAGATGCGGGGGTGCAGTGTTTATTTAGTGGTGATTGTGAGAGAGCGAATGTGTGTGTGTGTGTCTGTGTGTGTGTGTGTGTGTTGTATATAAGCACCGAAGGCTGAAGCATTGTGTAAAGGCTTTTTTGTTCAATACAGGTAGTGAATGTTATTGATGCCACAGTCCGACATTTCAGAGTGAAGACACGACTACTTTAAATTAATGAAGGACGAAAGTTGTGCTTGAGGCCAAATTTGTAGGATCAGGTGCTGTGACAGGTCCCATAGAATTAAATAATCTTCACTCAGAATGATCAGAATGGCGTCCAGACCCTGCTCTAAAATCTTCCTAGAAGCTTGTTTCAAAGCTTTTGTGATCCCCCACTTTGGCGTTGATGTGATGCAGGACTTCTGCAGTAACTGTTGCACTAATTTTTCCTCCCTGAAGTGAAGGCTTTAGTGGCACCTATGCTTTGTCGCTTATAACTGTCACGTGGCTCAGCAATGAAAACACAGGCTCTGATTTTACAAATCTGTTTATTACAGGATCAGATAAAGTGGGTTTTTCTGTTTTTGTTGCTAAGCCAGCTCGACTCTCAGCAATCAGCAGGAGACACATACAGAGTATCACAATGATACATATTGGTTTTATCTGCTAGTTTGCTAAAAGAAGTTAAAAAGAGTTGTTGATCGACTGTTTTAAGCCTTATTTGTGTGCAGCGAAATACTGAAAAGTTAAATCGAGCGAGGAAGGAAATCTCTTTACTTTTGTCTCTGCTAACACAATCATTTGATCTGTGCTCTGATTCCAAGACAAACTGGACACAATAACAGGAACACCCAGAAAGTGTGATGCGGTTCAGTGCAATATACATGCAGTTAATGCTCCCTTTGTGAAGCTTGTAATGTGCTGTTTTAGTGACCGTCAGACGAGTCTGTATTTGAAGGTGTCTGTTCCTGTTCCTCTTTGTTCACCTGATGGCTGACGGTTTGTTCGTGTTATTGTGTCCCCCACAGATATTTAAAGAACACAGCTGGAAAATGTTAATCTGTGTATCTTTGTGTAAAACTGTCAAATTCACAGTTTTGTCCGTGTTTAAAAACAAAACATGTTTTTAAAGAGACTTTGAATGGGCTGCTAACAGAATCGATGTTGAGGGTTTTGAACTCTTAGACTTGCAGGAGAAAAATCTGCCTCAGATCAAAGACAAAGTATGACAAATCAATGACAATACTGATCATTTTGGATCAGTTTCTAGGCTTCTGAAATGTCCCAATTTTTTTATTTTTTTTTGGAAATGTGGACTAAATGGTTTGTGGTCTCATGATATTTTCTGTACGCAGTACTCTAAACTACATTACATTGTGTCACTAATATATTTCCATAACATGCCATGCTGTCAGAACTTTAACCTATACTATGAATGAATGTACAATGGGCCAATGTATTGTTTCTCACAGCCGACCTGCATGAGATTGGGTGAAGATGAATATTCTTCTTGCTACATTTAGATTTTTTTTTTTTATGTAGTCTACTAGGCAGCCATACAGACGTTTATAAATTAATGCCTTAAGTTTGCGCCCTGTAGTTTGTAGGACAGGTTCACCCTCACAATAACCTGTGTTTTTATTTATAAATGTATATTGTGTTTCATTTTTGGCCCGCTGGTCACAGAGTAAAGGTTTGTACCCTGACTGACTGGTCATCTGAGTGTTCTGTGAAGATGTACAAATAAATTTGTTAAAGATTCACCCAGCTGTGTTTGCTCTTGCACTTGTCCTCTCTTGCAATTTGTGCAGCAGGCGTCCTTCCAAAACCTGTCTTTATTGAAGACTGATGTGTAATGGCTTTTTGTAGAGCTTGTCTCTGCTGTTTCTAACCTCAGAGACATAAATTCTTGATTTTGTTTTGATTTCAGGGCTGTTGCTTTGAGGTAAAATAACTTCCTCATAGTTTTGCATATTTGTTGCATTATTTCAGTTTCCAACTGCTGATGAATCAGATAGTCTATTCCTTTAAATCAGGAGCTTTGTTAAAGGATTGGGACTCCATGTGTGAACTCTACCTGTGAACATTGTTTCAGTAGGTGATTATTGGAAATGTTCAAAGAAGGAAAAGCATTTCAAAGCATTATTGATGAGCTGCATTTATATTCACACAGAAAACCAGCAAACAGAACAGTTTTATTTCTTATTTCAGAGTTTTCCCTTTGAGAATGACAGATTTCCAGTGGCCCCTTTTAGGGGAACTTAATCACCCATGAACTAGATTTACTTAAAGGAAACTGATACCGAACTGACGCTGCTGTTTTATACTGAACCAGCAATTAATGTAAGAGCTCTAGAAGTATAGAGGTCTGTCATTTCAGTCCTTTTTTCCTCTGCTTTCTGTGGAGTTACTGGTTATTTTATTAGCATTGACCATTTGCTTTAATTATTTTAAATTTGGATAACAAACCTGAAAATGATCCCTCAAAAAAAAAAAAAAAAATCCCTTCAGTGTAACAGAAAACTTGTCTGAAAAAAAAAAAAATTAAAAAAAGACAAAAAATCTGTTGGAAGAGCGTGACAAGTGAGATTTGTTTTATAATATAAAGAAGATTTATGCCAGCAGGTCTTTGTCACTGAAGGTTCCTTCCACTGTAGGCTGTGGAGAGGCCACCTCCATAGACGCCTTCGTAGGTGCTGCAGCCGGAGTGGGATTGAAAGCTTTCCAGGGCTTGGACGGACAGTGGAAGGGGTTGTCATTCACAGCATCTACGGTCACGATAGGCACAGCAGACGGTTTGGAGGCCGTGGTGTCCTCCTCAGATGACTCCTCTTTGGTCGGAGTTGGGGAGGGGGATTGTGAGGGTGGAGGTGGAGGTGGAGGAGGAGGTGAAGATGTGGAGGATGAGGAGGATGAGGAGGATGAGGGAACATTGTACAGAAGGTTCCTGAGTGGAGACCAGCCAGGAGGACGGCGTCTGGTGTATAACTAAAGAGAAGATGGACATGTGGCTGAATGAGTAGATTTATAACCTTAATTGGCAAAGCTGTCTGCTGAAAGCGTCTTTGTAATGTTACTCTTTCTACCAAAAACATGTGAAAAGCAGGCGAGGCATTATGTCATCAAGGCCGTGGTTAAGGAAGTATTCAGATCCTTTACTTAATTAAAAGTACCACGACAGCAATGAGATGATGCTACATTACAAGTACAAATCCTGCATGTAAACCCCACTGAGGCAAAATGACTTATGTTTTCAAGTAAAATGCAATTGAAGTACTATAGTAAAAGCACTGGTTTGGTCCCTTTGACTGATATATATGACATCATTATATTATTAATAGTGAAGCATGTTACTGTTGTAGCTGCTGCAGGTTTAAACATTTTTATTAACAGTTGCTTCAACAGAGAGGAAACAAAGGACTGATGCACAATTTTTTTTTTTCAGCTTTAAGGCTTTTTCTCTAATCATCATATGGACATAGAAACTTTTTTTTTCTGTTTTGCAGAGACTGGGTCATTTTGACAATTATTGACATTAAACCATTTTAGATGTTTAGAGGGGGGGGAAAAAATCTGTATTTAGTGGAGCTTTTACCAACTTACAGAGCTTTTGCTGTTTGAAAAAGTCAAAGAAGGCTGGAAACCACTGAATTAATCTTTAACAATGTGTTTAATCTGAAAAGCTTGTTATTTATCTTATCTGTTGTGTTCAATGGACAACTTAAACCAAAGCTGTCAAATGAATGTAGTAGAAGGATAACGCAGAACAAAATAGACATACTCAAATCAAATAACTCTGACTGTTACTGCACCAAGACATCGAATTATTAACTCAACACAGCTGCCTTTTTTTGGTTCTCTTATGTCAAAATTGGACTAATATTGGTTGCTCCCTTATAGCACTAAGCATACTGTTTTAATTTCTGGCCAGCATTTTTAAGGGTCTCAGTGGTTGTAGTTTTAATCCATGGTGGGAAAGTCAACTTGTTAACTAGATGGTGATGTTGAAACAGATTGACACAATTTTTTTCTCATTCGGGTTAAAATATGAGTAAAAATTGGACTTTTATGGCCAGAAACACGACTCCAAATAAATGAAGGATGTTTAAATACACGCAGAAAGTGAAACTATGTCAGACCTGCAGGTTTATCAACTTACTGTTTTGTAAGCCTTTTTACTCCCAGTTGGCCAAAATACCCCACTGCAGCTTTAAAGTGAATTTCACCTTTCACTACAACCTCTCCGTCAAACAGCTAAGACCCAAAACTAATCCCCTGCCGGTCTGTTATTTCACAGCACGCCAACGCTGACAGCTTTAGTGCGACCGATTAGTGCACCGTATCCGAAGAGTTTGGAGGACAAGAGTTAACATTGCTGCATTATTGCGTCGGGATTAGGATGACGTTAGAGATGCCAGAGCAAGGCAGCATCACGAATCAGCCTTTAGGGTAACATTAGTCTCTGTCCTGCTCATTAATTAGATTTCTAAAAGAAGCTGACTCATGTTTGGCCGTTTTGTGAAATGTGGGTCTCACCATGGGAGGCAGTGCACCTGGTTCACACTCCACATGGGCCTGTGGGGGCTCGTGTCTCCATGGTGCTACGTCCACTGTGGAGTTACAGTTAGCAAACTCCTGCAACACACGAAGCACGCGGTGAGAAGCACATCAAGTTGAATAAGATCACATTATGTCCATGGCGATTAGTGTTCATGTTTACCACATTCTCTTCATCAGGGATGCACAGCTCATTGAGATCTTGGTGTTCAGACTTGGCGCACTTGGTCTTCCTCAAATCAAATCTCAGCTTGAATCTGAAACCTGCAACCACCTACAGGAAAACACATAGTGGTAGAGAAACCAAAGTTTTGAACATTATCCTCCTCATTTCTTCTATTTTATTCCACCCTGTCTCTACCTGTCTGGTGGCGAGGCCGAGACTGTGCAGGGTGAACAGGTGAGTAGAGTCGGAGATGGCGTTATATCTGGAGACGGCAGCATAAAGAGGATTCCTGAGGTCCTCTGAGTTCTCGTCAATCTCCACCGGGCAGCCCAAACACTGAGCTCTCTCTGGAACGATGTAATCATCTGGAAAGGAGAAAGATTGTGGGGTGGAAAAAAGAGATTAATAAAGAGACATAAGAGTGGACACCTGGAAGGCAAGAGCTATAAAATGTATGTTAGAGAAAACATTTAAATAAGTGCAATGTAATAAACATATAGCATAAGCTTATATTTAAATACATTTTTAAAGTTTAGCAAATGTAACAAAGTAAGAGATGCATGAGGGAAAAGCCTCTATGAAGTCAGATTTTTGTATATCTAATAAATTAGTTTAACAAAGCCACTGCCCCAGTGTCCCTCTTGATGTGGGTAGATTAGCAAAAGATAATGTGAAGGTGCATGATGGCACTTAAAGTAAACACAAAATTCTCCAATAAAATGTAGCAGCAGGACAGGACAGAAAACAGTCACTTCTGACAGTCATGGAAAAACTGTCACACTGTCTTACTCAGTTTAGAATGAAGTCAAACTTTTTTTTATTATTTATTGGGAAAACCTGCAAAGACTGTGTTACAATAGTCCAGACTGTGAAAAACAAGCACACAAATGTACTTTTCCACATCATGACAAGGCATGACACACTATGCCTTTAAGGCCAAACCCCACTGAAACATGTAAATACTTCTTGAAAGGAGAGGTGATATGCTCCTTACCAGCTTTATATATTGATTCCAGAGGAAGGTCATTGATGTGTGATGTGAGTTTGGTGGCACTACAAACAATAAATGTAACTTTATTGAGTTTTTTTTAAGCATTTCCTTTCACCGTGGTAATTTGTTAAAGGTCCCTGAACTCCAGTCTGGCAGCCAGCTGCATGTAAAGATCAATGTAATTCATAAAGAACGAAGGACGTCTCATTCTGGGGAAAAAACGATTTTGGCCATTTGTAGATTGTGTAGGCTGTTGATTCGCTTTGGGGTTATTGATGCTGGAATTTCAAATCTTTGAATATCTTTCCAACTTCACTGAACTATGAAAATACAATGTGTGGGAACGAGATAATAAGTCGTTACCTCAAGTTATTAACGTGTGGGAACAAGATAATTTAACTCGTGGCCAGGCATTTTTTTCCCCTCTAACCCACTCAGGGGCTCTGTACTTTGCAGTACTCACAATTCAATAAATATTTATCTCATTTTTCATATTATGCAGCCCAGTTGAACCTCTGACTGAAACAAGCAATTTTAGCTCTTGTCTCTTTAGGCCCCTCCTCCCTAATAAGTCCACTTTCCTCTGGTTGGTCAGTTTCTGGAAGCCTGCAGAGGGGCAGCACCCAGAGCTTGTGAGCATCACCTCGTCTTCTTGTCGGTATGAAGTTTGCAAGCAAACCATAAACCTACTAGCTAACATAATTCCTTGTTTTGTTTGGAAATGGCAACTAAATCTATTTGTGCATGTTGGAGCCTGAATACAATCTGTAATATAAGTGTATGAACAGCCACAAAGTTACTGCAACACGTCACTGTGGGGTGAATATTATGCATTTTACCTGCTAGTTATGAGACAAAATGGATTTATTTTTTCAATAATGAGCCATGTGTAACAAATATTAAAACATTTCTATATTCCCCTGTTAATAGATATACATGTACGAAATGTGCAAAAATGTCAGCTCAAGTTTAAACCATCTTTTGTCTGGAAATACCAAAGGTAACAAAGATTTTAAAGTTCCTCTCTGGCCAAATGGCTGTTTTTCACCATCTCCCTGCATTGTTGGTTATTTTATGCTATTGTACATTAATTACCACTGTTTTTACCAATAAGAAATTTGAGCTTTTGATCACTTTTACATACATTTACCTCATTATTTGAAACTATGGCCATGTTTAATATGATCATCTGGCATTGTAACATAATATATTTGATAGCAAATAACCAAAAGCATCATGTCTCCTTAAATATACAAAGAAGTTTTCCAAGCTGAGCCTTTAAGTTGCAAAACATTTTGGAAGCAGGATAGAGAAACATAAAAATCTGTTTACTGTCCGCCTACGTTGGTCTGATTAGACAAATAGATTAAAGTCTACACCGTGCCTCTGCCTTTCACGGCGTGATAAGTTAACATTGTGCTTTTCTTATTTGCAGACAGTGTTGATATATTACACAATCAACCCCATTTTGTTTTCCCTGCACCCACCAGTGCACATTTTCCTGACTGACTCACTGTTTTCTTAATGAAAAACAGACTCTTGTCTGATGGTACGCCACAAGGGAGTCCTGCCATAAGAAAACACTCCATATGTGATTAAACAGTGTTTGGAGGAACTGTTGAAATGATTGGTTTCAGTGCTGATGTCAGTTCATTATATGGAATGAGTCTTTATGGGCCAATTTCCAACATGACAAGTGAAGTAATAGGTATAAATAAGCCACTGGTTTTGCAGGTAATATCCTGAATGAAGTCCCAAGATGAGAAGATTTTAAAACACAGTAACAAAGTAGATCAGTTTCGATATCTCTGCAAAAATATTGCGTGATCTTCTGCGTGTGCTTGTGTAATTAAGTGCTAAAAACTATAATCTGATTCTTCATTCATCCCTTCAACTTCTAATGAGATCATCAGGTTCATTCGTTCACTCACCAACCAGACAGTCCACCTGTGTGGTGTCAGCGTCCATCTCCGTTATGTAGACTGTGGCGTTGCATGAAATCGGCTCCTGGAGGGACATCAGGACAGATGATGTTTCAAAAGTGCAGCAGTTTTATGTGTACTCGTGTGTTTAAGATAGAGTGTATTCTTTTAATTTCATTGTTGTTACCTTGCGTCCAGATGGCAAATAGTCACATTCTGTCCAGGGTTTGCTACTTCCCGCTGCGCAGTTGCTCCTCCTGCTGGTGAACTGCAGTGAATACACCGAGTCGGAGCCGTTCTCTGACTGGAGACACACAAACACACACACACACACACACACACACACGATCGCTGTGAACCAGAGGCCAAAGGGTCACAGAATGTTTTCCTAGAATTGCTTGGTGATCATTTCAAAACTTTGGTTTCTCTTGTTTTGTCAATTTGCAGCACAGAAATATAAAGAAGACCTTTAAGGAGCAACAGCCATTTCAGTAATTCACATCCTAATTTTTAACACACCTTGGACAGGATATGGTTTTTAATTTAACATGGCTGTAGTAAAGCACTGGTACATATTATAGATTTTGTGCAAAATGATATTTTCTATGTTTCAGTTGTTTATGCACAAAATTTCCACACTAACATTCATCTGACAAGTGGCTGCTAATGCCAGGACACTGAAGAAGCTCATAAAATCTAATTGTATTGTTTCAAGAGTCAGTCAGGAATGAAGAAAATACATCAAAATTAGATTTTTGCAGGATTTGTGGTGACTGTTCAAACCTCTAGTGACAGAGGGGAGCCATATTCAGGACAGCACTGATGAACTTCCTCACACACTGCAGTCAGTTTCAGCATGTACTGTATTAATGTGAACTGTATTTCCCCATTTTCACAGGTTTGACAACAGCTGTATGTGGAGTAGTTAAACCAGCTACACCTGTGCAGTCACTGTATAAGCTCACATATAAAATATATGTTAAATGTTGAGGGAAGCAGCGTGAAATTAAATACCAATCTCTTGTTTTTTTTTCTCTTTGAGTTAGAGCAGGTCAGGTGAGTGTGGAGAATGACAGTTTTGCCGTCACCGTACCTTGCTGGCTGACAGTATCTGATAGACGGCCAGCTTGTGTCCGCTGTTTAGCTGTTCATTGAACTTGGACACGGCGCTGTTGATGGCCATTTCCACACTTGGGTCATCACAGAAGATCAGGACACCCGGCTGGACGTCCACATCCTGGACAGGAAGATAGAACTGTCAGAACTCCTTGAAGCTTTTTTGGGATGACATATTGACATTTTTATCTATACAGGGCTTTTTCAATAAGCATCCTTCAGGGAATCGCCAAACATATGTCTAAGGACTTTCAATCAAATGCCAAGCTTAAGCATGCTTCACACTCTTCTTTATTATTTAGCTTTTTTTTCTTCCAATTTATACTTGTGCCACATTTCACAACACAAGTTTATCTACAGATTGAATGTTATGATGCTTTGTTATAGATAACCTGCACTGAAGTCAATGAAGCAGTTAAACTTGACATCACCTGTTGATGGATGACTACACGTTAAATGCTGTAATATTTGATATAGAATACCATCACTTTTAAAGGACAAGTTTTCTGCATTGGTTTTTTAACTTTTGAAACTTTAAGTTCATTTTTACTGACAATAATCATCTTCTTTTTCTAACTAACTATGACTTTGCATGCAGGACTTGTCAAGCAATCAGCTCGATATCACGGAGGACAGATTTGCCTCTACAGGTGCCGCACTGCATTCACTTTCCTCTATGCTTAAACCCTTGGTTTGTATAAAGAATTGTGGTATTGCCAATTGCACTTAAGTGAAAGAGAGTTGAAATGGCTCATTTCAAAGGGACCCACGACATAACAGTTTTGGAATTAAACAAAAGGGTCTTGTAAACAGGTCAAAGTCCGTTTCAGTTGAGATTCAAAGCGGTACGTGACAATCCAAAGCTACTGCTGGTCAGATGATCACTTTGGTGATCAAATGACAAGTTTACTCAAGTATTTTTTTTACTAATTTTAAGATATTAGAAACTTGCTTAGGTGCTGCTTACTGTTCTGTGTTTGACTGGTTGTATGTATGCATGTAAATAAACAATATTAGGAGTCTATTTAAGCTCATTTATCCCATTTTATGTCTGCATGTATTCCTTTCAGGCTTCCTGCAGCCCCAGCAAACTTTATAAACTAAGATGTGGAAGTCAAAAGCAGCACTCTCTGCTCTAAACCCATGATAATAACTGAATGTGACTCAGATGAGTGTTTCCACAGTTTTTGCAGCACAGAGCTCCTCTAATGTGGTGGCTGGACAATATTCAGAAACTTCAGCCAGAAAATCAGCCAGAAACTTGAATAGCGAGCAGCACATGTCCTTTGCCTACCCAGAGAACATTATACTCTGACATTTTGCATAGTTAGGACTTTCATTTTGAATATTTTTAGCTGATACTTTAGGATTTAGGTAAAGTTTTTGAGTGCAAGGTCGTGACTGAATAATGAATACTTCTTCGTTTACTGCTGTAACAACTTAGCAGCCACATAGCTCCTCTCACTGTGTCATCTTTGTTTTAATCCCAGACACGTTCTGGTTTCTGATACGTTCTCCTTACCTGCCCAAAGACTGAGCTGTGGAGGCACAGCAGGCCCAGCACACACAGCCCCACTCCAATCCTCATTGTCTGATCCTGATGAACTTTCGGCTCTGTTCTGCTACAAGGCAAAGAAAGGGGGAAAAAAAAATCACAGCATCTGATGAACACTCACAGGAACCTAGGAGCATTTCATGTCCAGATGACCTCCCAGCATTGCCAGCGTTTGCTGGATCAATCTCAGATTTGTGGCTGATAAAATGAAAACATTTTCAGGCTTTCCAAACACATTCACTAAAATAAAGTTTTCTGGATTGCTGCTCACAGTTTTCTGAACGTGGAGGCCTGCTGTCGATCCTGCTGGACTCGAGGAGGAAGAACTCGACTCTTCTTCACACAGGGATGGACGACCGAGTGAAGTTCTCCTGAAACTGTAGGTGGGAATCCTGAGAACTATGATGACACATAGATAGACACGCACACTGAGGACAGGAGGTCGCAAAGGACACACACACACACACACACACACACACACACACACACGTTAATGCTCACAACACTCAGTCGGTAAAAGGAGAGTAAATGTTTGCTCTGTTGTTTGCCCTCCTACCTGTCGAGTCAATACAACAGTCAGTATCTGAGGGAGAAACAGAGCCTGTAAGGAGTTGGACTAACTTCCCTCATCATGCTCAGAGACTGTGACACTGACACACACCCACACATAATCACACATTGAACGTCATGAAGCAGAGTTGATTTGCGCTGATTATGGCAGCAGAAACATCCCCTCTGAACATGTTTAGGGGTCACGTTGTGCGCGGTCAGTGTTTTTTTTTTTGTGTGTGTTTTAACTGGTACTTTGTCCCCGTCGACCTTTAGCCCAAACCACTGTGATTTCCTCACTGCTCGTCTGTGAAACAAGGTGAAATGTGCTCAGAATTTACACTCGTATAAATGTAACATTCTGACATGGCGTTTGTGTGTAATTGCAGGGAAACACTGAGATCAACTGGTCTGTCCACAGATGGCAACATCTTTTTTTTTTAATGTTTCCTGGCTGGTTTGTACTCTTACCCTCTGTTCCACTCCATTCATGCAAAAGTAAACGGAGGATTTGATCAAAGCCTAATTCTGCCCTCTTGTGGTTGCATATGAGCTACAGCGACATGTCCAAACCCACAGAGGCCCACATGTGAATTATTTAGGGTCACAAGATGATTAACAGCAGAAACACATCTTCCTCTGATCTTTTTTCTTTTAGATTATTGATTCATTTGAAGTCATCGGGACTTGAAGATATCTTCAAGTGAAACAAGTAAAACACATTTTGTTGAAGCAAAAGCTTGAGATGAGTGGAATTATGGAAAATTAAAATTAGTGCAATTCCTTTTACTGTAGCTGCAGCCAGCAGTTCAGTAGCTTAGCTAAGCATGCATACAAAAGGGAAAGCAGCTGTCCTGTACCATAATCTACGTAACACAGGTTATTAATTATCTCTGTATCTGATGTGTACAACCTGTTGAAATGTATAAAAGTTACACTGGAGTAAAGGATTATAGGGTAGATTTTTCTCCTTCTTTCCAGTTTTAATGCTATGCTAAGCTAAGCTAATCATGGCACAGACATAAAAATTGGATCAATCTTTTAATGTATGTTAATATTTATGAAAATTCATGAAAATGACAGCATTAGAAATACAGTGTGTGACGTTGTCTCAGTTAACAAGTTCTGAGTCACTACTATAAAACACTTGCAGCATATAAATCATTGTATAGAATATATGTTATATTGATTTTTTAAAAAATAAAAAAAAATTAAAAATGAAATTAAAAATACAAAATAAAAAAAAGAAAAAAAAAAGAAAAAAAATTTTAAAAAAGAAAAAAAAGAATAAGAAAAAAAAGAAAAAAAGTGAGCTTTTACAAGATTGAATTTCCCTTCTGGGATAAATAAAGTATTTTTCATTTCATTTCATTTCATTTCATTCATTTCACAAGTCAGAGGAGTTGATCTGTTTGATCACAATAACAAAACATACATTCTCACTGCTTTCCAGTAAAGGTAGATTTGTCTTATTTGTCTGGGCTTTTACATGTCTGTTTGTGTAATTTCTCTCTCCATCCCAACACAACAATACTACAACAAGTTTAAAAATTAAACTGCAATATCTTTCAAAAGTCTTGTTACCAGCCCTGGGTCCAGTCTGCTGTAGTAGAAACGTGCATCTAAGGATCTGGTGCTCAGGGCCTGTTCTGCTGCTGCAGTGATCAGAGCCTCTGGACCGGCCTTTTCTAAACATTAGTTGGATTTCTTGATGTCAGCCACCTCCTCTATCTACAGCTGATACATCCCATAGAGGGGTTTGATCTTCCATGGTATTTCCTCTTCCTCATCACCACCTTCTGTCTTCTGCTGCCTGAGGCCGTCTCTGAGCAGGTTATCCTGAGGAGCATCTTCATGATGTGTTCATGGATGATCTTTGTTTCATTTTGGATAATGGCTCGGTCACTAATCAGTCAACTGAAAGGTGTTACAAGACCTCTCTGTCAGGAGCTTTTAATACATTATTGGTCAAATTATGAAATTATTGCATTTAATTATTGTGTCTTCAATCAAATTAAGTGCAAACTTTTCCTACACATTCAGGCATTATTACATTTTCAGTAAATTGTCACACTATTGGATGCTACAAAGTTTTTCATATACATTTTATTTACTAATTTTTAAATGTATTTATTTTTTTGTCTGGTGTTTTGTGTATCTGGTCACTGTATCGGAAACCCTTTAATAGCATTTAACATAATGGACATAACGGTGCAGATGCAGCATTCATGATGCGAATTATTTGCCTTCATCGTACTTTTAATGTAAAGTAGTGCATTTAAACTGGAATCATTTTTACTGTTGTGACACATTTTCACTGAGCGCATAGCTGCAGCGTTGTCTGTGATGCTGCGGCTGAGAACCGCCACAGCTTCTCTGTCAAACTGACTTTTTTCCCCTCAGAGGTGTCAGTGCTGCTCTGCCTCCTGTGACAGTTCACTTCCTCTGCACGCCTCATTTAAGTGTTGAGGTGTTTCACATTTAAACCATAGCTGCTGCTCTCGTTCTGCACTCAGTAGCGTTGTTGTGCTCCATAGTTTTATAACTATGACGCTGAAAAGTCACATCAGTGGATGGTCTCTTTTCTTTCTGGCTGCTTTTAGTCCAGGTGAGTTTGATAATATTCAAATTTCATTTTACCCTCATCAGATAAGTGACTCTGAACTGGCTGTACAGGTTTTTTTTTTTGGTCTTTTGTCCGTAGTTAAAACAGCATTAACCATATTTAGGGGAGACTTTTTACAGAAACACCTTTTAACAGTATTGTTAACAGACTGCAGAGAATGCAGCCTTTAGAGCAATTTTTCACTTTGAGCTGCTAAAAAAAACACTTTACTTACATGTTGCCCTGCAGCATCAGTTCAATATTCATAATGCTGTTTTAACTTCTCTTTAAAGATAAATATTTCCTTATAAGTGTCATAATTGCTGTAACTGTTCTGCTATTATAAACACCACATATGAGACTGTTCTGTTTCCTCTCCCACACAGTGATCGTTGGTTTAGTGGTCTTTTGTGGTCACACATTTGTCTTTTTTTCTCACTCCGTTGTGAAGCAAACACACGGTATGATTACCACTAAATCGGCTGAGTCATATTCTCCGAAAATGAATACGCTATAGAGAGGAACAGTCAATAAAACACACGTTTTGCAACAACTGTGTTCTTCAAGTTGTACTTTTAGGTTAAATTGCTATTAAGAACTGTTGACCGTGGTCTAGACAGCCTTGTTTTTACTCTACAACTATGTTTCCTAAAGGGACGTTTTCAGTCGTGACTTTAGACCAAAAATATTAGATGTTGTTTCTCAATTGGCTTCAGTTTTTGCAATATGTGTCCTTCCAAGCTTTGGCTGGATTAGCAAAGTTCCAGCTACCCTGTGGCCACAGTCAGGGCGGTGGTGAAAGATATGTTCAGATTCTTTGCTTGGGTAAAAGTACCAATACAGCGATACAAAAAACTCCATCACAACTAACAGACCTGCATTAAAAATCCTTCTTACTAGGAAACGTATGTAAGTGAAAGTCCTGGTTTGATCCCTCTGACTGATACATTCATATACTTCATTAGATTATTAACAGTGAAGCATCAGTGTGTCAGCAGCATGTCACTGTTGCAGCTGTTGTAACTGCTTTATGTCGAGTTTTGCTTCGAGGAACAACAGATAAATCATCACATGTTTAATGGGGGAGGAAAAATGAAAAAAAAGTTCTGATAAACAAATCCGGTTTTAATTCAATTCAGTACGATTCAATTTTTCTCTAATCTTGGTGATTAGCCAGTCCGTCTTTGGTGACATACTGGACTGTTTAAACGTTTACTAAAATTAAATCACATGAGAAATTCAGGAGGACTTCTTCTGAAATGTGATCCTGATTACACGCTGCTTTTTGTAAGAAGCCAAAAAGGCTGGAAATCAGTGGTTTCATTTGTTTTTAAAAGCATTTTATATTACTCATTGTGTAAAATCGTCATCTTAAAAGTAACCAAAGCTGCCAGATAAATGTAGTGGAGTAGAAAGTACAATGCTAACCTCTGAAATGTATTAGAATGGAAGGATAAAGCAGCTTATACTGGAAATACTCAAGTACCTCAAAACTTTATTTCAGGACAATGCTTGGGTAAATGTACTTGGTAACTTTCCACCACTGGGGCCCAGATTCTCTGGACTAGTTAGGAATTTGCAATACTAAGTTGAAAATTAATATCAGGCTTGTCTTCCTCATTTTGTGACCCTGACTTTTATCAGGGCTCTGAGTCAAAGTCCTGCACTCTGTACTGTGCCCTAATGGGGAATATTTCTGACTAAGCTTGTGTTTAATCAAACTGTGATGTAGTCACTGACAGACACCAAGACAAACTTTCTCCAGGACCATAACTTGATAATCTGATCACATTGTAGGGATATTTCTGGTTTTGTGCTATAAAACAAGCTGCAGTTTTCTCAACAAATCTACTTTATGAATAAATACAGTGCAAGCTTACTCTAGTGTCAGAGTATGAGCTACTAGGATTGCTAGTAGTAATGATGTATTCATTTTTATATACTGTCGTTTTATCTAAGAGAAAAAACGAGTAAAATAACAGACATTTAGACTGACAGACTTGGTCCTCTACCAGGAGTCCACCTCCAGAGACATGGCAGCTCCTCCCAGCCTTCTTCTGACTCTGAGCTGCCCTCTGAGGCTCAGATCTCCCGACCGGTCCTGCAGCCCTCTGAGGCCCCTCCATCCACAGGTACACCAACACAGCACCCAAGTTACAAATATATCAATGAAACTACCTGTTTCTGTAGGCCTTCTGCTGCACAAGGAATACTCAAACAATGAAACAGGTAGTGGTGGAATGTAAGGAAGACGTAGTTAAAGAGCTTATTCAACACAAAAGAAAAAGGAAAGTGATTGCTGTCAGAGGTCATGCTGATTACTTTTGTCTGACTTTATAAAGATGGTTGGCGCTGTGAGTGTGTGAGTGCTGTGAGATTTGAAATCAATCTGCATAATGGCTGAGATGCAAATTGAACTTTTTAGCATTTCATGAAATTTAGAACCCATTTATTAGCATCGTTGTGGTAAAAGGGCACAATTTTACAAGCATTACATAAACCTGAACTGCATTCTGCCATTAAAGATAGGAGGGACTTTATTATTTTATTGTCACGTTATATGAATGTATAAAAGATAGCTGAACAGTTTATTGGTCATGCATACATCAGTGCTCATTAATGAAAGCTGTACTCAAGACAATAACATAGTACAATGGTTGTCTATGAATTTTCTTATAAAGCTTGACTTTGATCAGTAATAAATGTCTCAGCCTCCATCTGAAAAGAAAGATACACAGTTTAAGGTGTCATGATACCTGTGCAGACGGATACAAAGTCCTATATTTTTTTTTAAGTATTTGATGATTACATATCTTATCTTCCTTGCTGAAAAAAGATCACACAATAAACCAACATCACCACGACATCAGGCAAGATATATTTCATGGAGATTCAGTTAAACAACAGTTACATTGCTTTATTTATTGTAAAGCTTTAAATCAATGAGTATCCTTTTCATTTGAAGACTTTAACTCAAGTGTAGCTGATGACAGTTGATTAAGAATGAAAGAGACCAAATAAAGCATTTGGAAGTTACATAATATATTGCGCCCTTGAAGCAAAACTCACATTATATTTGCCATTTGACGGATGTATGTTTGTTTTGTGTGCAGGAACCTACTTGCTGAATGACCGTGTTGGGAAACCCTGCATCAGAGCCACCATGGGAGCAGAGTACATTGTCACCGAGAAGAAGGTCAGAGGCTGGCTCAGCGCCCCATATGTGTGCATCTGTCAGTGTTGATCATTTGTGAATAGGGATCCTGCGTGTTTAGCTCAGAGTGCATGAGTGTAATTTTCTGGTATTTCTGCACTTTTTGCATAAAGTCCATCACAACGTAGTCTCACTGTATAAATGTACAACCACCGTCAGCTTTAGTTGATTTAATGAGTCAGGCTCTTGATCTAACACAGAATAAAGCATTTGGTTGTGCTCAAGTCAAAGAAGAAAGTGAGGGTGGACAATTATTTAAAGGAACTTAATAAATCTTTGTTATGTTCACTCAGAAAACCTGGTATTTCAACCTGGATCCCTCCAGTGTTAAGACCGGTGGTAACTGTGACAAAGAAACTGCTGTTCTGTCTCTCACGCTGCCAAACCAAGCTGCCAGTCTGCAGTTCACCTTCAGAAAGGTATAACACATCAACCACATACATTCATTTCTGTTTCAGGTTTGAATGTTCTCTCTGGGTCTGTGTGGGTTTCTTTTGCGAAGGTTCTGGTTTCCCCCACAGTTTAACCACATTCAGGCCTATCTCATGTTAGACACGCAAGAGACTGACGATCTGTCTGTGGTATAATCTGCCTCTTGCCCAGACATTCAACACCTTATGTATCCCTGTAAGACTAAAATATAAAGATAATCCAAGCATTTGTATTATAGCAAAGGAGAAAAACACAAATTGTCTGTGTGCAAAGACAGCATAGGGCACAATTACATGCATCATTGAGCTATACATGCTTCATCATGGGGAGCTGGGACTGATTCCTGTTGACACTGCGAAGAGCAGGGGTCCATCCTCCTTACAGTTAAAAAGTTAAAAATAACAGAAACGCAGTCAGAAAAATATCAAGTATTAACTGTAAGTAATGTCACAGTGACACCACAGAGGAAAACAAGCATTTCTTCAAACAGTTCTATAAAGAAACGTTAAAGATGCCTCAAACAGCCTTTAAAAAAATATTCCCTCTATAAACCATGAATGGTGCTCCAGAGTAAGTTTTTAAGGTAGTTCTTTGTGGACCCCCCTGGTTCTATTTTTAAAATAGGACTTGATGATAGCTTTAGTATTTTTTATGCAAAAAAGTGAAATGTGAGAATTTTCCAGTAGAACACATTTATTATTTCAGGGTTGTTGGTCAGACTGGTCAATGTAGTACAAGATGATGATTAACATTTCTCACTGTTTGCTGGTGTTTGGTGGACCAACTGATTAATTGATTAATTGAGAAAATTATCTGCAGATTAAGTGATGATGGAAATAATTGTTAGCTGCAGCTCTAATTGTGTGCTATTACCTGCTGCAAAAGCAAATAATTCCAAGAAAAATGAAAGACTTGGTTTTCAAAGAACCACATAAAGTATGTGAAGAACCATCTCCTAAATAGAGAGCTTCTGTCATTGGTGACAGTGCTTTGAAGAACCAGAGAACCTTCTTAAGAACCAATATGTTTTAAGAACAGGCTGTCTGCTAATAGAAACAGCTTTAAACACAAATATAGAAAAACATTGTTGCTTTTTTTTTTTGGTCATCAGATGATAGAAAATATTGCAATATCAAGATGAAAACTGACAATTTATTTTGCTCTATATAGAAACCAAACAGTCTCTGACATACAGTGTCGGTGTCTATAGTAATTGCATTCTTATGTCATCAGAATATGATTGTTTTTGGAATTCCAGGGTTCACATTTTAATCAAAATGTTCACAATAGATGATATAATGTGTTTGTTTCTTACTCTGCTCCATTTTTTTCTGTATTTGTTCCCAGGAAAACAACTTTATCTACGTCACCAATGTGACCGCTCACGTGTCTCCTCAGCCCGTCTGCCAAGGATGTGCAAGTAAGAACCGACAGACACCCAGAGAAGGCAGATAACATGTTCAGGAGTTAGTGTTTCTGATTTGAGAAAAATATCTTGTTAACACTGAGAATGTAACTGCTCCTATCTTCCATCCTCTTCCCAACAGATAAGACTTACTCAGGTGTGATCACTCATAAGAAGCTGTTCACAGCAGCTAACAGTCAAAGCTTCAAGTGTAAATCTGGGAAGCTGCTTTTGATGTCGTCCGAACTGAAGATCAGGCTGGTTCCTCTGCAGATGCAGGCCTTCAGCGTTCCCAACAGAGACTACGGACCAAGTAACTGAACAGATCATTTGGGTTGTCGCACTGGATAAAGCATGCTGCTAGTATAAAAAAGAGACAAATGAGACAATAGGAAATCAGGCGCTCCTCAAGAAAAAGGCCATTTGGTCAAAGAGAGATGAAACAATCATGACTGTCTCGTTTCTGTTTAACTGAAGTCTTTTGTATTGTTTGACAGTCCTAAAAACATCCAAAGCACACTGATTATAAAAAAGAAAAATCTTTGAGTAAATACATTAATATCTTATCATCACTAATGAATCTACCGACACATTTTACCTCAGAGAGTCTTCATCAGGCTGTACAGTGTGATGGAAACAGGTGCTGCATTTACAGTTCATTAAGCAGAATAAACTCATCATGTGACTTGTGTCACATTATATGTGATATCTGCCACTTAAAAAAATGATAGAAAACTTGACAAATAAACAGATACAAACATTTGTTAAAATTATCATCCACAATTATTGAAAAAAAGTACTAAACATTGGAATCTTTTAAAGGTGATCTAAAAATAATACAAGCTGTAGTTAAGAACAGAATAGCCTCCCACTACTGTTCCTAGTAAACTGCCAACTTTGGTGTTTGTCTGAAATCAGTAGTCAGAGTTCATGATATCAGTGATATTGAATCGAGAGGAAATTTTAGTTGGAAGTGTTTTAAAATCTAAATCTTGTCTTCCGTTTGGCTTCAACACACTTCAGGGAGGCTGAAATCAAAGTTGCCAAAAGCAGCATTAACCTAAAACCACATTTTCTGTCAGTTATTATAGACTTTATTTCTCTTTGACAACTGGGCCAGACACTGTGATAAACTGTCAGTGATACTTTGCAGAACAGCACGTTTCCTGAAACTAAAGCTTTATTAATACTGTGCACAACAATAAAAGCAGTGATCCTACTCTGTGAGTGCAACTCATTCTAAAGTTTACATTAACATAAAAACTGAAAATTCTTCCAACAAGCTTGTCTTCATCTGTAAATGTAATCAAGACCTGAACCTTTGTTCCTGTCCTGTCTTATGTTGCAGAGATGGAGTGTTGGGCCGACTTTAACAAGAGAGCCATTCCCATCATCTTGGGAGCTGTAGCGGTGGGTTTAGTTGTGATCGCTCTTCTGACCTTCCAGTTCATCAAAGACCGCCGCAGACCTGGATATGACAGAATCTGAGCTCACCGTCAAACTGGAATGACATTTACTCCCAGTAAAGTAATATTTCACTGACACACATGTATCACTTCTTGCGTCCTTGACCTGTAACTGACTTTGAATTTTTCCAACAATTATAACAAATGGAAGTCTAATGTCTTATATTCAAAGTATAAAGATAAAACCTTTCGTTTAATGGATTTGTTTGATTACTCTTTCAACAATTTATTATTAAATATAGTAAGAATATTTGATCATCAGTGTGTCAGTGATCATTTGAATTCACTGTTGTTTGTTATAATATCTTAATTTGCTGCATATTCAACAATTCAAGCACAAAGATGCTTCAAGTTTGGTTCAGTTTTGATCTTAATTACAGACAGTCATGGCGATTGGTTACTTTATCCCACCACTAGCAAACAATAGAGCGGAACTAACTAATACTAACAATATTATTGACAATAATAGTAACAACAGCAAAATAAATACTCAAACTAAATATTAGAAATTGTGTTTCTCCAGCAAAAATGTAACTGTTGTCTATATGCTTTTCTATGTTTGTTGGAATGTGGTGACATTTCAGACACACGTGCATCAGCTGCGACATGCTCAAGTGACAGGATTACGCTGCAGGTGCTGCTTTTACTGGGTTTTGAAGGTTTTGCCTACTGTGCAACTTCAGTGTGCAATGACCTGCAGAACAATCAAGGCTGACTCGTTTTTATCCTCAGGGCAATTCAGGTTTCTAATTTCATCTTGTTCTTGTTTTGGCTGATTCATTTGTTTTTAAATGTAAAATTCTCGAAATAATGTTTTCACTATTTTACTAAGTTTGCCATTTAATATCTTTGTTTTTATTGCTATGCAAGTTTCTTATTTGTATACCTACATATTTTATTGTCTTGATGGGCGACAATGTAAATAAATAAGGCCTCTGTGCCTCAGTGTGTTCCATTTTTAAATAAAAATGTAATGAATGAAAATAATAAATATAATTGCTTAATGCATGTGCTTCAACTTCAATTTGTTTTTCAGAATTGCTATATTATTTTACAAATCACTGTCATTTTTGATAAAATAAGATCAAAGGTCTTGTTTCTGTGATTTTTCCTCAACAGTCGTTCACCTGCTGTTTGTCAGACAACGCTGCCCTCTGCTGGTCATGTCTGGTGACTGCAGCTTCCTCCCCTCCTCCATTTCCCTCCTTCTCATTGGCTGGCTACTCTACGAGTCCTTGGAAAGGTCATAAAGAAAAATAAAGAAAAACAATAGACTTTGGCAGTGTTTTTCGGCGCAAGTGTAATATTTAGTTTCCTACAAGCGCTTTTTGGTCCAAGTTCAGTGTATTGCAGTCGTAAAAAAAAGGGCCAAACTGTATATGAGCTGTGTATAAATTACGGCTTCGCTTTTTCCTCAGCTGGTCATTTAGCCAGGTAGCCAGCTAGCACAGCTAGCCTGAGCGGCAGGTAACTATGGCTGCAGTTATCCTAAGTTTCCCAACTCTGCAGGGTCTGAGGATATTTACACAGTGAGTACATTAAAGCAATAAACGCCTGTTATGATGTTGTCATAAAACATGCTCTCTTTTTTTTACGACCTCTCCCACTGCTTCGATATTTAGCTAGCTCATTTCTAACGTTAGCTGACACTCTTATCTCTGACGATGAACTGCTGTGACTTGTTCAGCTAATACTGTAAATTATCTGCTAGTGGTCATGATTTCTGACTCGCTTGAAGGGCCGTCTCTTTCTCTCCCAGCATCAAGACGCTGTCAAAACATTTTTCATTCAGCGAGCTAAAAGATAAGATAAAAACTGAGCAAGGTTAAATAAAGGTAGCAGACTGACAGCTAGCGAGGCTAATATTGCTGCTTTACCATGCACACTGTTGTGTGTTTACTTCTGCTACCAGCCTCTAAGTAGTGTCAAAGTCATCCCCGTGTTATTTAGGGTTGGCAAGTTATTGTAATTTAGCCTTACTGCTACATGCTGGAGAGATTTTTTAGAATCTGCTTAACCTTTTACACTCTTGTTGAAATGTGAATGGGAATAACTGAAGGTGTTTCCTCCTCAGAAAACTGTCATGGACCAAAAGAGGCGTGAGGCTCGTTTCAGGAGGTGAGTGAGTCATCATAACCAAGATGAACCCCCTGACCCCTACACTGAGAGGATCCAGTGCAGGGGGTGGGCAATCCTGGTCCTCGAGGGCCACAATCCTGCATGTTTTAGATGTTTCTCTCTTCCAACACACATGATTCAAATGATCAGGATCGTTATCAGGCTTCTGCAGAGCTTGATGATGAGCTGATCGTTTGAATCAGGTGTGTTGGAAGAGGGGAAAAATCTAAAACATGCAGGATCGTGGCCCTCGAGGACCAGGATTGCCCACCCCTGATCCAGTGTCTCTGTTATGCTTTGGGAGGCAGAGGGAACAGTCACTACAAATACATACAGTGTTATTCTGAGTGATCGTCTTTATCCTGTGACGACACATTTCTGTTGTGATTATAATACCCCAATCCACACACAAGGTTTCACTGAACTCTTTGATGAAAATTAAATAATTTCGGGCTGCATGATATTGGGGGACAACTGACATTTCGATACTTTGTTTTCTGCAATATATACAGTATGTCACATTTCTGCAAATATAATATCTTTTGATGAGACAACACAGAAGAAATGACACTTTGCTATGATGTAAAGTAGTCAGTGAACAGCTTGTATAACAGTGTACATTTACTGTCCCCTCAAAATAACTCAATACACAGCCATTAATGTCTAAACTGCTGGCAATGAAAGTGAGTACACTCCTTAGTGAAAAGTCCAAATTTGGCCCAAATTGTCAATATTTTGTGTGGCCACCATTATTTTCCGCCTTAAGCCTTGTGGGCATGGAGTTCACCAGAGCTTCACAGGTTGCCACTGGAATCCTTTTCCACTCCTCCATGACGACAACACAAAGCTGGTGGATGTTAGAGACCTTGTGCTCCTTCACCTTCCATTTGAGGATGCCCCACAGATCCTCAATAGGGTTTAGGTCTAGAGACATGCTCACTTTTGTGACTTTGTGACTTGAAAAATCACAGAAATTTAAATGAAGTGATGTGACTACTTCTGTTTGTGGTTGCTTTGTGTTGCTGATTTAAATGGTCAAACAAATTAGTTGTGTTGCTTTGTGTAGTGGCAACAATTGCAAGACACTACCAACATAGTACCTGTTTCTGGTCAACACAGTCCTCTCTGTTGTTCAAATATCTCCGTGTCCCCGCATTTCTTTTTTTACCAACAAGTGTTTCTCTGTTCATCTCATTGTGCACATGTGCAGCATGCACATCTACAAACTCCCTGTCTTGTAAATACAGTATAAAAGCTTGAATTTGAGTTTATTTTTAGACAGACTCCTTTTGTAGATAAGTTGTCATAAATGAAGAGTTTTCCTTTTATATCAAGTAGCACAAAAAAGTAGTTATTTTGCCTTACATCACACTTCCTGTCATGTGACTCTTGCACATGTGTAGATTGTGATTTTAAGCTGAAAAGACATGTTGTACAGAATTTCATGCTATGGCCTTCACATTTGCCAGCTCTCAACCCATTTTAACGACTTTATTACACATTGGGCTGGTGTGTTAGACGGCACTCTGATGGTGCTGCAGAACAGGAATATCTTTTTGAACCTTTGTGTTTGTCTATCCAATAGAGTTCCAGAGTTTTTGAGAATCAATGAAAAGGGGAATTGAAGTTGTTCTGGTTGCAAGAGGTGGCCCAACACTTTATTAAGGCACTTTATGTTGTCTTTTCTTTCATTTGTCACCCGTCTTTACTGTAAGGAACTGTTGAGCTGAATTATCATGCTGTTGGGGATTGATACTGTAAATGTTCCCTCTCCTCTCTCAAGTCAGCCATACATAAAACAATATGTTAATGTGACAAAGTAAATATTTAGTGCTGCAGCTAACTTGTTTTTTTCAATTCAGTTCAATGTTATTTTATTTATATAGCACCAATTTACAACATATGTCATCTCATAGCACTTCACACGGTAAGGTGAAGACCCTATGAGTTTCATCATCAAAAAAACTGTCAACAGAAAAATTCTGAAAAGCCGAAGGACACAACTGTTTGCTTGTCCCCCCGGATGACATTCCATGACAGAGAAAGGACACACATATTTGAGAAGCAGAGACTGTTTAGAATATTTTTGATTAATACCTGAAATTAATATGTGATTAAGAAAAATGTAGCACTTTTCATCTATTTGATTGTTTCACTTCTCTAAATATGAAATATTAACAGGCATATATCAAACCATGTCTGTGCTGTGGTTGTTGAACAAGTGCAGCTGCTGATCATTTTATGCCCTTCAAAGCTTTATGCGTCCTTTTTCAGGGGTTGGAAGAATAGAAAAGGTGCTGATCGCCAATCGTGGAGAGATTGCATGCCGTGTGATGCGTACAGCCAAGAAGATGGGTGTGCGCTCTGTAGCGGTGTACAGCGATGCAGACAGACACTCCATGCATGTAGCTATGGTGAGACATTAGATCCTTATTTCCTATATAATGTTTGTCCCTGTACTGTACAGATCTGTGTACATCACCCACAGCTGCTTAAATGAATACAGTGTCATATGTTGCTAATCTGTTGTTTTCTCTGTCTTTGATTTGTTTGTTTTTTGTAGGCAGATGAATCGTACCACATCGGCCCTGCAGCCTCCCAGCAGAGTTACCTCTCTATGGAGAAAGTTTTGGAGGTGGCCAAGAAGTCTGGATCACATGTGAGTAATTCTGCAAAACAATTTTTTTTAAAACAAAAAAACAACTAAATGTCAGATCTCCTTAGTTATTTTATCTAATCTTAATATTAATCTTGGTCTTAAGATTAATCTTAAACATTTTGCCCAAGGAGTTGTTTTATTTATTTATTTTTAATTCCACCTATTGTTTGCTGAGATTTTGTTTGTGCTCTATGTGCAGGCGGTTCATCCAGGCTATGGGTTTCTGTCAGAAAACACAGAGTTTGCAGAGGCTTGTAAACAGGAGGGAATCATCTTCATTGGGCCTCCTTCCTCTGCCATCCGAGACATGGGCATTAAGAGGTGACACACACTTATATATTCATAATTTTTCACTGGTTGTCTGTAGTTGGCATTTCATTATAAAGTGTTTAATATTTTTTTGTACTTCCCTGCTGAGGTGTTTTAGCAGAACTTTTGTTGTTTTCTTTTGTCCTTTTTCAGCACATCCAAACACATCATGTCAGCTGCCGGTGTGCCAATCATAGGTGGTTACCATGGAGAGGACCAATCAAATGATAGGCTGCAGGCAGAGGCGGCTCGCATTGGATACCCTGTGATGATCAAGGCGGTCCGTGGAGGAGGAGGAAAGGTAAGAGGAAATGAAAAAGTCTAAGTAACTTAAACAAACTGTCTTATGCAAACTTAAAATTACACTTGGTGTGTTTTAGGGAATGCGTATTGCACGGTCAGACACGGACTTCTTGGAGCAGTTAGAATCAGCGAGACGAGAAGCCAGGAAATCCTTTAATGATGATGTCATGCTGGTTGAGAAGTTTGTGGAGGACCCCCGGTAACAGTCACTGCTAACCAGGCAGTCCCACCATCACATTGTTTCAGTATTTTTATGACTGAAAGGTAAATATGTCCCTAAATTTCTCTGTCTGTCTCTTTCAGACACGTGGAGGTTCAGGTGTTCGGGGACATGCATGGTAACGCTGTCTATCTTTTTGAGAGGGACTGCAGCGTCCAGAGGAGACATCAGAAGATCATAGAGGAAGCACCAGGGGTGAGTGGGTGAAAGCTGCAGCATCTAAAGCCCCTTTCAGACATACACTCCTTTCTGTTAATGTGATTGAATTAGAACATGCCGGCTCATGTCTGGATGAGCACCTTCCTCACTTTACAATGACAGTCTGACTCGGTTGGACCTTGTAGGATATTCGTATCACTTTTAACATAACACAAATCTGAACTGCAAGTCGTGATAATCAGAGATAGGCATGTACAAGTGATGTTCTTAAAGTTTGTGAAGCATTTTTTTTCTCCACATTTCAGCACCAATATCGGCCCAACAACAAAAGTTTTTTTTTTTAGCCAAGAAAAAACAAATCTATTACAAACAGAGACTTTACTGTGAAGAGGACAGCACACATCCGATTAATGAGACTCACAAGTAATAATGTTATCTGGGTTCTGACAAAAGCAAGAGCTGAAGTTTAGCTTGCTTCCAGCTGTTTGTAGAAGTCTTTCTTGTGTGTTTATTAAATACTTGCAGTGTCAGACAGGTGCCGAATCCACATGTGTAATTTTAAAGAGTTCTATGCATTTATGCATGTGAAACAACAACTTTAACATCACTTAGAAATAATCGCCGACATAGAGACAGATTATGGCCACACATGTACAGAATATTCAGAGTTTAGTCTTAAATAAGATAGTCTTCAAGTTCAGTCCATCTGAGGTTACTGACATAGAAAGCTTATAGGTCTTCAGTGTGAAACTGGATATCAGGGTTATGATCACTTGAACGTATTTCTGGCAGCCATTGATTCGTTTCACACTCTTCATTCATCACCACACGTATTTTTTTCAGCCTGATATAAGCCCTGAGGTTCGGAGGAAACTTGGAGAGGCAGCAGTTAAAGCAGCTAAGGCCGTGAACTATGTCGGGGCAGGTGAGACACACAAATACTCCCCTTCACTCACCTTACCCCAGTGAGTCAGACACAGCACACAGGGTTAGGTAATGTTGTATTGTTTGTTTTCCTGTGCAGGTACGGTGGAGTTCATCATGGACGCCCAGCACAACTTCTACTTCATGGAGATGAACACCAGGCTGCAGGTGGAACATCCCGTCTCTGAGATGATCACTGGAACCGACCTGGTGGAGTGGCAGCTCAGGGTGAGATGGGAGGAAAAGTAAAAAAGGGAGGAGAAACTGACAGTGCAAAGACATGTTTTGAACTTGGAGGTTTTTTTCAAATTCAAATTAGATTTACTTAAAGATTTTGTGGTTGTGCTTGTAAAATCTCCTCCAGGTGGCAGCAGGGGAGCGCCTGCCTCTCCTCCAGGATGACATAATCTTAAGTGGACACTCTTTTGAGGCTCGTATCTACGCTGAGGACCCAAACAACGACTTCCTCCCCGGGGCAGGACCTCTGCTGCATCTATCCACCCCTCCACCAGACCAGCACACACGCATAGAGACTGGAGTCAGAGAAGGTGGACAAGTGACAATTTTCGATTCTTTTTGCAACAACACTCAATGTTTTAAAGGACTTAGTGTCTCATTTGCAACCTGTCATTGTTTGTATTGACAAAGCTGTAGTGACTGTTCACACATGAAAAGAAAGTATCTAAAAAGTGCAAGTAAAGTAAAATGACCAAGTGAAAAGAGATCTGTGTTGGAATCAGAACATTAACAACAGAAATAATTATACACACAGGGCTCCATTCATTTGCAGATATATATATATTTTTCTCTTTTAACGTAATTTTTTTCAGATATTTCCTTTATTGGTAGTGACAGCCAAAGAGTGAGACAGGAAAGAGGGGAGCAGAGATAAGGGGTGACATGCAGCAAATCACCAGGATGCTGCACCGGGACTATAGCTTTTATACATCGGACCCTGCTCATCCTAGTGAGCGATAGGGGTGCCTCCTCACACACACTACTGTCTCTTCATTAGAAAGCCACTAATAGAATATAAAACACTGGGAGCTTCATATGTGACATGGTTTATTGTGTGTGTGTTTACAGGAGACGAGGTGTCGGCACATTATGACCCAATGATTGCCAAGCTCGTGGTGTGGGGAGAAGACCGATCAGCTGCCTTAAAGAAACTGCGCTATTGCTTACAACAATACAATGTAAGACACGCACGCTCTCATGATGTTTTACAATTTCTTGTAAATTTTATGGAAAAAACAATTAATGCAAATGTCTGTAATTCTGTGTTTTATCTTTCTTTACATCCTCTCTTCTGTCTTCAGATTGTGGGACTGAACACTAACATAGACTTTTTGCTGAGTCTTTCTGGCCACCCGGAGTTTGAGGCTGGAAATGTGACGACAAGTTTCATTCCTCAGCACTACGCTGACCTCTTTCCTGCTCCGAGAGCGCCTTCTGGGGTAACGATCTGCCAGGCGGCTCTGGGCCTGGTGCTGCAGGAGAGGAAACACACCCTGGAGTTCACACAGACCTCCACCGGTGAGGGAACGGGGATAATATTGTTTGTCCACGCATTATCTATACACCGCTTAATCCTCACTAGGGTCGTGGGGGGGCTGGAGTCTATCCAGGCTGACTTAGTGTGAAGGCAGGGGCCACCCTGGACAGGTCACCAGTCTATCACAGGGCTACACTTAGAGACAGACTAATATTGTTTGTGTGAGGGCAAATTTAAGCTAGAAAAACTCAGTTTGTGTTTATGTGTGATTTCCAGATCCTTTCTCTCCGTTTGGCTCCAGCAGTGGCTGGAGAAGCAACATCCATTTTAACCGAAACATGACGCTACAAGTAGGAGACAAAAGTAAGTGACAAACATACTGTGATGTGTTATTGCCCACTAGTGGTCAGGACGGGAGGGAATGTAGAGAATAGAAGGAGAAGAACAGGATGGACAGCCAGAATCCTGATAAAAAAACTATGAAAAGTTGTCTTACAGCTGAGAAGCGTTTTACTTCTCTGTTGTTAAAAGTAGGATTCCTTTCTACTAAATACAAGCCAGACTGATATTTCCAGCTCCTGAACAAAGATTCTAAATTACAATTCAGATACAACTGTAACAACTGAATGCATTATTTAATATTAATAATGTCATTTTTGATGTTTATTTGTATTATTTCGAAGTTGACTTTGTATTGAAATTGAACATAGTTCAGTTACAAAAGAAAAGCAAATCAGCAAATCCTCACATTTGTACCATATTTGGCATTTCTGTGTTGAAAAATGATGGAAAACTGTTAAGTTTCTTAATGTATTATTTTACCACAACTTTATGTAATGAGGTTGAAGTTATGAGTTTGAATGGAGCGTTCATTGTGGCCCTCTCCAGCTGTCAGTTAAACAGGTAACCAGAATCATTTGAAAATCTTGCTCTGCTTCAAGCAATACTTGATTTTAGGTTGGCAACAGCAGCCAACTGGAGATAGTCATGTGAATTAGCAGCAGTGCATTCTGGCACAATGAAACACTTTGCTGGGACTACTAGCGTACAACGCACAATAAAAGTGCAATTAAAAAGTATAAACATTTCTAAACATATGTATACACATGACTACATGCAGCCCTTCATGTATTTACATGTGTATATATATCTACCTACATGTACAGATGATTGCAAACTCACTAGCATATGAACAGTGTGTTAATCTGCAATTTACACACTTATTATACATATACATGAATAAATTTGGTGTTATTATTTATGTAGTGACATGATCATTTGTCTTGATGGTGTTTTAAGTGCTTTAGAGGTACAGAATGACCGTGAAGAGTTAAATCTTGTGTTAAATTAGCTGAAGAAATGATACAGTGTGTGCGTTTTAATTAGCATATGAGTATAGTGGGGGTGGGCTCATAATTGTAATTATAATTTATTTAATGACTGCATAATTAAGTTAAAGGTTGGTCTGGTGTGTGACAGTTTATTGATGAACTCACATTCATTATTCAATGTTTCTATTAGACATGTCACTGCAAGACCAAAAATAAGCCCCTCGGTTGCTGCTCGATCTCTGTGACAATGATTTTTAACTGAAGACTCTTTTCTAATCATTTCTTCTTGTCTGTGTTTGTAGAAGTCGATGTGGTCATCACGTACAGCAAAGATGGAAGCTACAGCATGCAGGTACTTTCTTTTTGTGATTTACAATAAAAATACCTCAAAATGTGTAATAAACATAGTATACTAAGCTGAAAAGGTAGTATAAACATAGATGACAATATGTCTCCCAAGGTCCTAATTTTACATTTTAATGTAAGTGTTAAAGTGGAAATCATGGTAAACAGGTGCAGGAGGTCTAATGGTCTTGTTTGGTTAGTAGTAGTAGTAGTAGGAGTTTATTATATCTGGAAGAGAAACTGTACTGGTTCATCTTTCTACATATTAATCTATTCTCACTTTCTTCTGTCAGGTTGGTGAGGAGGTTTACCATGTAACAGGGGAGGTGGAGCTGGAAGGTGGAGCTTCGTTCCTGCACTGTTCAGTCAATGGAGTGAAGTCCCGTCCCAAACTGGTGATCCTGAACAACACCGTGCACCTGTTCTCCATGGTACGTTCCTACCGCTGCTGCTGACCAACACAGGGTCAGTGGCCCAAATTTACATTTACATGCTGTTATTTCTTCGTACATAAACACAGATTTGCATTTTTCATTTTCTTTAAGTCAGTGAAGCAGAAGTCATCACCATCTGTTATGTCGGTTTCACAGGCATATGTGTTTATTTCAAGAAAATGAAACTTGTGATTTTTTTACAGTGTCAACCTGGCAACATTTATCAATTTTTAAATTAAAAGGAAGAAACGAAAAAAAAAAATTTAAAAAATCTTTGCGAATAAGGATTTTAAAATACAAAATAAAATAATGATTGATCTAATTTATCAGATTATTGTTTGGTCCATAACATGCAGAAAGCAGTGGGTAGGTTCCAACATCCATACTATTATACTATATAATACGCCAGAGAAAGATTCAGTATGTTAGATGTAGGATTCCAAAAATACCAGGATGTCCGACTACATCTAGTTGCATTTTACACTATCCAAGCCCACATGTTTTTCTGACCCACAATTCTCGGCACAATTAATATTACATGTGTCTCATGTGAGCATCAAGAAGCTTGACCCATTGAGAGTGCACAGACAGACAACAGCTTGGTTCATATATGAGGAAGATCAAAGCTTAAGCTGCATTAATATAACAACATAGAATGTTTCTGTACGTACTTTTTAAGTGAAACTAGAGTAAGTAAAATGAGATTTGGAATGCAGTAAGAAATGGTTGTCACAACATTCCTGAAACCAGAAGTCCAAAATGATTGAGCTATAAAAGAAGTTCACATCTTTTTGTTCACTCAGCTGTCCAAGTGCAATCACATCGCAGTTGTTATCAACTGGTTAAGTTAAACCAGGGTTTCTAAACCCAGCTATGAGTGGGTTCTCATGAAAGGGGCCATGTTGGCACCAGATGACCGGTTGCAAACTTGAACAGGTCTGCAGCTGCATTATTCTCACAAGAAAACAAACTATAATCCTAAACTAATAAGAGGAATTTTTAAAAAAAATCTGCAGGCTAAAAGCAACACAGCTTCCGTAGCCAAAGCAGGAAGGAAAGCTGGAAAAAAAAACAAGCTGTGAATGTGTAAGTTAATAAGCTCATCAGTATCATCGCCCGTCATTAAGGCACAAGCAGCTCTGACTGTAATTAGGCTACAGTCATGTACTACCATTAAATGTGCTGCTCTATCCTGTTTGTATGAAGTGCAAAACAGTTTTAACCTCATTCTCTCAGCTGCAGCCCTGGTGGTGGTAAATGGTCATGTAAACAAGTAAGGAACAAATATAAAAACGTCATTCAAAGCAGTAAGGAGGCTTAATGCAACTCTTATAAGGTCAACAAGCACAAGGATTTAGTGCTTTAATCAGCCTCTGTTTTTAAATGAGATTGTGATATAAAGGCATACAGAACAATGAAATAGCTTATAAATGTCTTGCAGTCAACAAGAAAAGAAACGAAGCAAGACTGAAGCTGAGAATCTACATGACTCACATCCAGGGTTTAAACAGTCTCTAAAAGCGGTCCCTTTCACTCATCGACCATGGGGTCGTCTAGGAGTGTTGGTGTCATTTTCCAAGAGAACTGGTTGATCATTTAGCAGTGCTTTTGATCTGTTATCTCAAACATAACCTGCCCTGGAGCCGCTTATATGTGCAGCTGAAGTTACCATGGCGATGAACCCTGATGAGAGGTGAACCACTGTAGTAGCCCCGAAACCTCTGAATTAAACATAAATCACCTCCCTAGCCTCAAGTCATGTGTCATAGTCCAAGCTTCTGAAGGTGTTGAGTTTAGCATAACATGATAGCAAAGCCAAATAGCAAATGCACACATTACAAAATCTAAAACCAGGCAGCATTTGGCACTTTTGCTTGAAAAATTTCAGAAAAACATATTAAGTTCTAACTACATGAGCTTAAGTAAGCGTGAAAATGTGTTGTCTTCAGCTATTACTTGCTTGTCCTGTTTACAGCTGATTTATTGCGGGTTCATTGCCGATTATGTAAAAGCTGCAGATCCACACTTTGCTCTGTCAGTTTAAAGAGATCTTCACCTGACACTGCACAAACTCCAGCCCCGTCATATTTTATGGCTTTTACGGCTGTTAACGAACGCTCAACGTCTGACATCAGCTGAAATTAAAGCCGGCTGGCATCCTCTTACCTCGGCTGTCAGTCAGCTGTCACTTCACTCTCTGACATCTTTTCATCTCTCGTGCAGGAGGGAAGCTCCCAGGTGTCCGTCCCAGTGCCGAAGTATCTGGCTGGTGTGAGCGGGTCTGGAGCTCAGGGTGGAGCTGTGGCCCCCATGACTGGAACCATAGAGAAGGTCAATTTGAATCTTAAGTGTCTTTCATTTCTGTCTTGCCAAAGGGATATGCTGAATTCCTTTAGGATAACTTTTTGAGGGGATAATAATAAGCTGCAACCAAAAAATCTTTACTTTTTTCAGTTTTTTACAGTTTTTAATTCAAACTGTAATAATATAACATCTCAAAATGATTCAGCCAAAGTAAGGTCATTTATTCCGCAGATTTGGGATCAGCTTAAAATGTCTTCTTGCTTCATTCTTCGGGGACTAGAGGGACAGCTAAAGGGATTTGGACGGCTAATTGTTGACTCTACAGACACAAACACTCTTAGTGTGTCATGATGTGTAACCGGTATTACATAAGATGTCCTAATATGTGAAAATAATGTGCAAAGTGCAGGTGAAAAATACCAAAAAAACAAAGCACAACTGTTGTTTTGTTCTCCAGGATTGTTATTTTCTCTATCGGGGAAGCATCCACTTTGCTTTTTCCAGAAATTTCATCCACAGCTTATGTTTTTCTTTGTGAAGTTTCTCAGTTTAACAATGACACCTGATCAAAGTCACTTCTCTCGCTGAGGATTAGAGGAGAAGATTGATGCCACTTTCATGGCTGTGTGATTAAATGTGAAGCTACAACCAGCACGAGGTTAGCTTAGCTTCGCACAGACACTGAAAGCAGGAGGAAACAGCTGGCTTGGTTCGTTCCAAAACACAGAATTACACCTACATACACTGTTCTAGGACCTTTAATGCTAATCAATCACCATAATTAGTGTGTTTATTAGTTAGCTTTGGAGGTGTTGATAACTGCACAGATACAACAGTGGCATCAATCTACTCATTTAAATTTAGGTAAGAAGCAAAAAAATGTTTCCTGCTATTATGAAATATTATTTTTTACCTTGTATGCAAGATCAGGAATTAGATTTTTAGTGTTGTCAGCTTGTTTAACTGCTGCTCTAAATCAGCAAACAATCTACATTATGCTGCAGGTAACCACTGAAACAATACGATGAAACAAACCCATTTGAATTTAATTGTGGCCGTTGTAGAAGCTCAGTAACTTATTCCTGCTGATACTAAACTTGACTTGCACTTGCAATTCTTTGCCTCCACCTTGTCTGTTATTGTTATTTATGCGGACACCTCTGAGTGCATTATTGTTTACCTCCCGTGTACTGTCAGCCAATGTAATGAAACTGAAGCAGACGTGATAAGAGCAGACCAAACAACTGAAATGAATTTGAAGATAACCCAGCCACAAATTAGAAAAGGAAATTGCAGCAGTCTGAGCAAGAAGTAATAAAGACATAAATTACTTTTGCATTATTCATGAGTGACATGAGTCAGATTTTTCTTTATTTTATTTAAGTCTGAATGTCCTCCATCCAGCACATACAGAAAAACTCGCTGTTGATTTGTTTTTAGGTGCTGGTGAAGGCCGGAGATAAAGTGAGTGTTGGAGACCCGCTGATGGTCATGATTGCCATGAAGATGGAGGTGAGGGACTCATGCCGGCTCTGCCTCACACACATTCTCACCTTTTAACCAGTCTACAGCTGTGGTCGGACGTTTACAAGCACTTCCTGTGGACATGATTGTCATCTTAATGTTAGGCTTTACAACCCAAGAACTTAGTGCACATGCTTTAATAATGTTTGGGTTTTCTGAAATCAAAAGGGTTCAACATTATATATCCCTAATATTTATCCTGAGCAAGTTGCCCCTTGACCAGATGCTTTCTATAGCCACCAGCACACTTGTAACTCTGACTGGACATCTGACCTTTCTTCTTGGCAGAATGGGTACAGTTCAGTTAAATTTGCTGGATTTCTGGCACAGAATGGACTTTTAAGCACAGTCCACATATTTTTAGTGGAAGGTTGAGATCAGGACTTTGTGAAGGCAACTCTAAAGGCCTATTGTTAGCCTGCTTTATTTATAACCAGCTTTAGTCTGTCTGAGACAACTGTCCTGTTGAAACCCAGTTGTGTCCACCTTCCAACCATTGATGGTTTGAAGCAATGCAGAAGATTTTAGGGGTAGTCGTCTTTTTTATTGTTCCACACTGAGTATAATACTACCACCACCATGCTAAACAGTTGTTAGAGTGTTTGTGGGGTTGAAAACTTTACCATTACTCCTTCAAACATTCCTCTGGTTATTGTGACAAACAGCTCAAACTTTTTTATCGTTTGACTATTAAAGTTTCCCCCAGAGCGCTATTTCTTTGTTTATATGGTTGCAAACTTAAGTCGAGCTTAAAGGTGTTGATTTTGGAGAAGGGGCTTCTTTTTTGGATGGCAAACTCTCAGTCCATGCTGATATGAAGCTCAGTTTACTTTAGACAGCAACATTGGTGCTCCAGCGCTGAGTCTTGGTGGTTCCTGGGTTGTTCCTAACCATCCAAACCAATTTCCTTGCAGCAGAGGACAACAATTTGGGTCTTTTTCCAGAACTTGGCAAAGTGACTACAACTACAAATAACTTGTATATTTGTTTGAACTGATTTTGGAATCTGCAGGTATTTAGAATTGGCTCTGCAAGATATTCGGGACTTGTCTGTATCTACAATCAATTTTTTAGGATCCACACTGAGCTCATTGGACTTTCCTGTTGTATTGTGTGTTGGTCAATCCAGGAAGTGCAGTCAAACAGAAAAGCAACCTGCTTTAGCCTCTCATGATCACTGACACTAAGTTAGGAAGCTGTGGCAAAATACATAAAAACTTTTGCCCAGATTATTGAGTTTCTTTTTCTAATCAAGATGTATGCTGCCAAACCATTCTGCTTCAGAAGAACAGTTCAAAGAAATCATTCAAAGTCCAGGAACACCATGACACCCATGTCAATGATGAGCGCACATAAACTTGCGAGCTATAAATCACAGATATACACACTTCACTTGAGTTTCTATTTATATTGATTTTTCCCTCGTTTTTCTCTCTGCAGCACACAATTCGGGCGCCCAAGTCAGGTGTGATCAAGAAGGTTTTCTTCACCGAGGGCTCTCAGGCCAATCGCCACGCCGCTCTGGTCGAACTGGAAGAGGAGGTGGAAGAGACGGAGGCGAGCAGCCAGTAAAAAAATGCACAACCAGACCCACAAATAGAGGGAGAGGTAGCAGAGAGCTGTGTTAGACTGACTCACTGTCCCTCCAGCGGTCACACTGAGTGAGTTTTAGCTTCCTGCACTTGATAAATATTTCCTAAAATGCCAGTCGGGAGAGTGAGTTTGGGGCAGTCTGGAATAGATAAGTGAAAAATGATCGCAGTGGGTACAGAGTACACTTTAAAACGTGAAATGCAACGGGGTTGTAAAGTGGCCCACCTGGACAGCTGCCTTTTCACACAGCACAGTCTTGCCTTCATGTTGATTTCAGAGCTATTACCTGTTTCTGCTTTTTGTTGTTTTGTCTTTTTGCTGTTGAATCACGTTTTCCTTCTCTTCTCTCATATGTTGGTTTCTGTGGGTGGTATAGTATTAGTTAAAGAGCTGGGAAATCAGTTTCATGCACTTCAGATTGCTGCATCTCCCGTGCACACTGTGTGAACGTCTTTATGTGTATGCATATCAATACGTTTGAGGCAGGAGGTGGTGGGATGGCAAGTGAGCAATCGTCAAACACTGTCTGAAGGATGCCTTTGTGGACCAGAAATAGTTACTGATAGCTCTGGGAGAAATTGTCTTTCACATGACCTTAAGATATTCATCCTCATCCCAACATAATGCAGTATAATTACTGCATTTATGAGCCTGTCTGGGGTAAAATAAATGTCAGTGAAAACCATGTGCATCCAAGTTTTGATTATATAAGCTGAGGAGACTCTTCCTCCACTTGTATATATTGTATAACTACAGATTTTTAAAATGCTTCGTTGCCCAGCTTACAGCAACTGGGCTGGTTTTCTGAATTCATGAAAAATTGGGCAATTTGGAGAAGAATTAAGAGTAAAGAACTGGATGTTAAAAAAAAAAAAAAATGTATTGGGGGTTGTTAATGAACAGTTTTTCGAAAAATCCACCCGTTCCAGACTGACTCCAAACTCGACCAATCATGACGTCCAGGCAGAGAAGAGCATAACGAGGCACTCAGGAGGATTAGATTGTGAATTGGTGGTTACAACAGAAAAAAAAAAAAAACACTCCAGAATAACTTTTGCTTAGATAAATTTGTCACGTGTGCAGGATTTTTGTGACCAGATTTGGCTCTGGGTTCAAAATGCCACTTGAAGGATGAAATGTCGGTCACAGAGAGCTTTTTAGTGGACAGATGGTTTGCTGCTGGGTAAATCCGCCAACAGTCCCAAGTGATTACAACACAGACCAGCTTCTGCGGATCTCTCTCTTCTTACTAACTGGTGTGTTTTGAGGCCTTGTAGACTAAAACTGTAAACACCTGTGTTTATTTCTTGGATTGTTTGTAGATGTATGACTGATTATTTTACAAAAAAGGTATTGTACCAGTCAAATACTGTAATAAATCTTTTTCTAAATATACACAGCTCCATGTCGTATCTGACGAGTAGTGACTTGAATTTTAATTTTTAAATTGTGACTGATGTGTGTGCCCCCTTTGGTATCTCTACTCAGGCTCAATTTGGAGGTTTATTGGATAAAATAGTGAAAACAGCGTTGTGACTGTACAGAGGTTAAGTGTGACCTTATGTTGGGAAAATGCCTGTTTTTATAAAAGATCAAAACACCCAACAGAGCTCAACTGGGTTTGTGCTGCTCTTTAATGTAGTTTGTGCAGACAGACATCTGGAAAACAACCAACAGTGGCCATTTTTTAAGCTTCCTCTTGTAAAAGCTATGGATGCATTACGGAGATTTGGAAACTGGATTTTAAGATGGTACCTGCTGACTTAAATTAAAACTATTCACTCAGTGCATGTGGCAGAAAACGTTGCACACGTGCTTTAGTTTTTCCTGCAGCCGGCTTCACCTACTGCGTCCTGCTCTGCTCGCAGACTTTACAGTGTGACGACCTCAAGAAAATAAAATTCACTTTTCTAGGAGCTGGGGAGGCTTTTCAAGCATTTAGTCCCCACAGATTAAAAATTCATAATGTGAGGGTGACCTGTCAGCAGCTTTCTAGACAAAAATAGTTTTTAGGCTACAGGGGATTTTTCTTTGTTGCAATACCACAAGTGACCACTGGGACAAATGGACAACGAGGGGGAGTGTTCGCTTCACTTAATACACTGATGTTTAAAGTGAAAAATGTCATTTAAAAACACTGAAGTTGCAGCTGAGATCTCACCTGGCTTGTCAAATGTATGTAAGATGGGCTCTTTGTTGTGCTCTGTGGCCACTGGAGGAAAAAAAAAAACCCACTCCAGTTCCAACCATAAAATACCTCCATACATGTAACTACGTAATATTTACAGTCCATGCTGTAGATGTCTGTCCCCAGAAATAAATCCATTACAATGAAGTGACCACACTGAGGTGAAGAAGATGCTGCACTTAAAGAAGACGTATGATTTCATGATCATTCAAGCAGATGTCAGCTTATCTCAGATTTCTGCTCCAGATGCAGTGACACTCACTGATCAAACTACAGTCTTCTATGTTTGTTCTTACAAAACAGTCTACTTGAGTAATATTACTGATATTTGATGTACTCCACTATACAAATAACTGATGGTGCAGGGAGATTCAATAGACATTTGGTAACTTTTAACTAGCTACGTTACCCTATGTTTTCCACTTTAGCCAGCATTTTAATGCATTTCCCACAGATACACTGATTAACGGGGCATATGTGAGAAAAACATGTACATATGGCTTGATTAAATCCACTGTTATGAGTGTAGTATTTACCAAAATGAGACATCCTGCTGTAATCTTTGTTAATGTGGATGTTTGTGCCGTCCACTCCCACATGTCAGATTGGATTCGGTTCAGACACATAAGAATGGATTTAAGAAGCTGCCATTGCCAATCAAGAATGAGAAACTTCGATACTTAGTTGGTTAGTAGTTTTAATTTTGAACATCCACACTAGTAAGAGGACAAAGTGGTGCTCACAGGCTCTGGGTGTTGCCCCTTGAAAGGCTTCCAGATGTTGGCCAATCAGAAGAGAGTGGTCTTTTAGGGAGGGGGGCCTGAGCTTATATCACCTATTTCAGGCTCAACTGAGGTGCTGCATGACAGGCAATATGAGAGAAACACTTTGTTTTTTGACTCCTAATCATCCAAAGCTACACTAGTGGAATCCTACAATAAAAATGTAGAGCTGGAAATAAACACGTCCCCTTTAAAAACTGTTTCAGATGTATTATTTACAGGAGAAAAGACTCAAGGAAGGAAGACAACTAACTTCAATGTGGCTGAGTAATTCTGAAAATGTAGGTCTGGTTAGTGGCCTTGTTTCTGATACAGAGCAGCTGCTTGACTGTTTCAGTGGAAACATGACGAGGCCTGAGCTGAGGTAGTGCTACAGTCAGCAAAACGAGAGACAGGAACAAGTAAGTGTGAATGTTGTAGGTAAATCAAATAGACAACCAAACTATTGTCTGTTAAAAATATCTGATGAAGGCATTCATTAAATTCACAACTATCACAAGTATATACCCTTTATTATAAAACAGCCTATAAAGATTAGTATGTGGTAAAATAGTAGGATGTAACATTGCAAACAGACACCGTGACTGTAGAGGTTTCCGTTCTTAAATGAATCTATCAAAAGCACATCTGCAAAATATCGTTATTGTGCAGTTTATTTTCTGCAACTATTTAGGGTCCGAGCACA
>NW_007578715.1:0-22426 GCF_000690725.1 Stegastes partitus
CTTGGCCCAGCCTGACTTTTTTATTCATCCTGACCTGCTCTATATGCCTATAAAATTGCGTAGCTCTAGGCCAAATGTGCTTTTGACAGTTTAGAAGGTGGCACTGTGGAGCAATTTTTCTATTGAGGTGTGTATTGTTCTTCCAAATTATAAAATTTTTCACCGGGTCTGATGTACATGGCAATTTTGGTGAGTTTTCGAGTATGTTTAGGGCCTCGAAAACGCGTGTCTTTGGCACGAATAATAATAATAATCCGAGCAGTTCCAATAGGGTCTTCGCACCCTTTGGTGCTCGGACCCTAATAATAATAATAATAATAATAATCCGAGCAGTTCCAATAGGGTCTTCGCACCCTTTTGGGTGCTCGGACCCTAATAATAATAATTTTATTTATAAAGCACTTTTGGTCAAAGTGCTGTACAGGCAATAAATCAAACACAATCAATAAAACAACACAATCCAACAATTCAGGACATATAGGTTAAGGTGTACATGTGGGTCTTTAGCTTTGCTTTAAAAACATCCACAGAACAGGCCTGTCTTATATCGAGAGGGAGACTGTTCCACAATGAAAAAGCTCGCTCACCAACAGTCTTTTTCCTGACCTTCGGCACAGTCAGCAGTGCAGATCCTTGTGAGCGGAGGGCACGAGAAGGTGCATACAACGTGACAACATCGAATAAATAAGAGGGTGCCAGTCCATTTAAAATTTTAAACGTCAATAAAAGCACCTTAAAATCAGCACGAGCCTGACATGGAAGCCAGTGCAAAGAGGCCAGTACCGGGGTCATGTGATCGAATTTTCCAGCTCCAGTCAGAACCCGAGCTGCAGCATTTTGCACCATCTGCAGGACTCTGAAACTTTTCTTGGGTAGTCCTGACAGAAGGGCATTGCAATAGTCCAAACGAGACGTAATAAAAGCGTGGATGAGGACTTCAGCATCTTTGTCACTTAACATCGGCCTGATCTTAGCGATCCTTCGAAGATGAAAAAATGATATTTTTGTCACCTCCTTAATGTGCTTATCAAAAACAAGAGTCTGATCGAATATAACACCAAGGTTTTTCATCTTGTCTCTGGCAAGAATAATAAAATCTATAGCTCACCTGGTTGAGCTGGCGTCCCATGTGCAGGGCTACAGTCCCAAAGTGGAGGTCATGAGTTCAAATCTCGCTCATGACCCTTTCCCACATGTCCTCCCCTACTTTCCTGTCTCTCTCTCTCACTAACACTATCCAACAAAGGCCAAAGAAATTACTTTAAACAAAAAAAACATGGCATTTATTGGTCTTTGTTCCTGGACAGTATAAGGAATGACAAAAACTAGCTGACATTAAAACATTACAATTTGTATAACTGAAGTAAATTCCTGAAGAACTGACCAAGACGACTGGACTTGGTTAAAAAAACAATGTCCACTTGGATTGTAGCCATGCATAGCATAACGTGTCTCATCACCTAACAACAAGTCAGTTGATGGAAACCTCTCTAACACCCTTTTCTTTCTTTTTTTCTGACAATTGAAAAGTTTGATTCAAATCCGACTGACAGTTTTATGGAAACATGGCTAATATCTTACATGTACATGTAGCTTTAGTTGGGTTGTCTGAGAAATAACATGTGCTTTAAATATATTAGCAGTCTCCAGTCATCTGTTCTGCTGGCTTGTAGTCATAACTTGGTCCTTTTGGGATCTCTCGGTTGAGATGTATGTAAAGCTACAGCACATTGCTTCATCTGGCATTAACCGTATTCAACATTGACTCAGATGCCACAGTCACAAATACAGTCCAAACAGAGTTGGAAAAACCAACAAACTACAGATTTATTAGCTGGCATATATTTGCAAAGTATAATTCCTCTTCTAAATTAATTCAGAGACGAGAAGTAAATGCATGTGAGCAACAACTAACCAACTCTTGACTACAAGAAGGGATCCGCCTGACACAGTTTGTCAGAGTGTAACTGTTTAGCTTGCTGGTGCTAGTGATGATGCTCCAGCAGAACTCAAGTTTTCTTACAGTAGATATAGCTACAGCCACCATGACCTATTCTTACATACATACCTGCACATCTGTATTGTTTTAGGGCAGACTTTTAAAATCCTAAACCTCTTCTTTATGACCCCATTCACACCTTGTGTATTGATGTTTAATCTGTATCTGGACATCCAATGTGCAAAAGCATCAATCCAGGTGTAAAAGCGAGCAGGATGCATTGAGCTCATATCAGTTCGTCATAAATGCAGTTTGCCTTGTTAATGTGTCTTGTTCTTCTTAATTGGTCTCGTTAAGTGTTCAGTTACAACATGTCAGAAAGCAGAGAAACACAGTCCAGTAAGCTTTCTGACTTTGATCCTCAGCGTCTCCACCACCGTTACTCCACAGTTGCCCTCGGCAATTCTCGCTGGATCAAATTTGCCGAGCCGTACGTAATTCCTCAGGGCTCTGTAGTTCGACCTCTCCTGTTTAACCTTTCTACGCTTCCATCACGAGCAGCTATCACGGCTATGCTGATGACACCGCCTCTACATTTCACTCCGTCCTGGCAACGTCAGCTTTTTAAGATTTGCTGCCCGAAGGAACGTCGGTTTCTGAACATTTCAGAGAGGCTTGCAGTTAAACAAAGAAGAGACTGAAAAGTGCAAACGCTCACGGGCAGATACATGTGTATTTGTACTCCCAACCACTTAGAACTGCCCTGACTGTATGAAGTGTCAAACGCAAAGGGCAGCGAGGCACCGCCTGGTGGCAAAAGCAGCATGTGAGCAGCTGTTGCTTCAGCTATTAGTGTCTTTGGCTGCAGTCCCCTTGTGCATTCAGACATGCTTTGGAACTAGACGGATGCAGTGACTCCTCATTAACAGACTGAGCATCATTCTGTGTGAACTAATTGAAAGTATTATTACCAGAGAACCAAACAAACCTGACTGAACTCTGCATCTTCTCACGGTCCCTCAGCAACACACTGATCAGAGGTTGCCGGATGGTGTTGCTGTGTTTGTCACATGAAACTACAACATGCTGAGGATTATTTTCCAGGTGATAATTCAATTGATTGCGGATCAAACGAGCTGTATACTGTTACCTCAGTCAGATCTGCAGGGCTGCCACTCGAGTAACAATTTCCTCCTTTCTATTCTCAGTGGTGTCGCCGTATATTTAATTTTTTTTCTCGTTACGATTCCACCTTCCCTCCTTATCCTCCCTCTCTCTTAATCTCTCGCCTTTTCTCTTTGATGCCATTAAAGGCAGCACCGTTGAGACTTGTAGCTCTGTCAATAGAAACCCTGCCAAATCAGATGTATCCAGGGACTCCTGGAAGCTCTCTGTGATCTGGTGCTTCAGATCAGGTTTTTTTTTTTTTGCTGGGAAATGACACAATAAACAGAAAATGTGATCCCCCACCCTGCGTACTGTAACAGTAGTTTGATCGCGGCATAAAGCGACAGCAAGAATTAGAAAAATTTCCTTTGCTCATTCTGATCTCGATTTTTGCCTTTTCAAAGCAAAATGATTCATTTCAGACACGTGGAGGAAGCGCAGGCTGCAGACTACTTGGGTTCACTTCCATCTAACATGCTCTTTGTTCTTTTTCCCGCCTTGAGCTGCAGAAACTGAAGGTTGATCTTTGCCGCTGCATCAAAGACACAAACTGGGTGACACCATTCAGCCTTTTCCTGATGACAAAAGCGACATTTTTTTTTTTGCCGCGAATGGCATTTGATAACTGTCAGCGCGGCCATCACTGTGTTAAAACATTAATGACCTTTCGCAATTGTCACTCAAGTGTTCCACAGTGTGACTCATGAATTTCTGTTCCAAAACACAGCAGAGTGTCTGAGGCGGCGGCAGGAATAACATGGAGACATTTAAGCAAAAACAGAGTCGCGGATCTGAGGCGAACCTGTGATTACAGTGACACGCAGCACTTTGGACTGTTCCACTGACACTGAGGGAGACAATGGAGCTGTCAAGGCTACTCATACATTGAACAAGCAACAGCAGCGAGCGAACAAACATCTCTTAAGGGTAAATAAAACCACTGAACTGAATATTTGTCGCTCACCTTGCAGACTTAGACGTCTGTTTCCTTGCACGAACTTAACTGGGGTTTCGTCAAGGATTAAGCCTCATAGTCAGGAGTCGGGCCAGATTAGCTAGCGTTTCATCTGAAGTGAAAAGCGAGTGCCTATTCCACATGAAAACCACGAGTGTGCACACAACCACAGCAAGGACAGAGCTGAAGGTAATGGAACCTCGATGGCCTTTGTTAAAAAAATGGAGCCATTGAATTTAGGTTTTTCTTTTGCTAACATGGGAGTTCTTTCAAAACCTTTTTGACCTTCTGATCACATATTCAGGTTACCATGTTGGAACTTTTTTAGTCATGTCGTTTTGAGATCTCAGCAGTTCCTGCTCTAAGTACAGTACTATCATCCATCCATCCATCCATTATCTATACACCACTTAATCCTCACTAGGGTCACGGGGGGGCTGGAGCCTATCCCAGCCAACTCAGGGCGAAGGCAGGAGACACCCTGGACAGGTCACCAGTCTATCACAGGGCTACACTTAGAGACAGACAACCAAGCACACTCACATTCACACCTACGGGCAATTTAGAATCACCAATTAACCTCAACATGTTTTTGGACTGTGTGGGAGGAAGCCGGAGAACCTGGAGAGAACCCACGCTGCACGGGGAGAACATGCCCCCACTGGGACGCGAACCGGCGACCTTCTTGCTGCGAGGCAACAGTGCTACCAACTGCACCACCTTGCAGCCCACAGTACTATCAATACTATTAAAAAGCAAAAAAAAAACCAAAGGAAAACCCATTTTGTAATGTGTAGTTTTGTAGATTGTTGGAGAGAGTAGCAGGAAATTATGTTACATTTAATATCAGTGGGAAAGTGGCAGCTGTAAAACAAGCACCACAGATCCACTGGGTTTAAAAGACGATTATTTTATTTAATCTCATTCATGTGTGCATGGTGGAGCCAATGCACTTCACTCCTCGGTTGTTGAAACATGTTTATTTGGCTTTTACAAGGCGTGAGTGGGTTTCCAGCTTCCGATGTAATATCCAGTTCTGCTTAATACGTCCATGATCTCGACACACTCTCTGCTAATTGAATAAGAATGTCCTGGACCAACCAGCTGACATCCTTAATAATTTCATATTACCTAATTAAACTACACTCCACAGCATCCTATGATCATGTGATATAAAGGAACATTGCACTAACATAGAGAAAAAGCTTGTGGTGCACCTGCCTCTGGCTCCAACGGCTTTTGATGACAGAGCATTTCTAAATAGTGTGTTTTAAAATATGGTAAGTAGTGTGAGTGCAACAGCAATATGAACGTGTTTAGAGACACCAGAACCAAAAGCAGAGGACTCGGAAGAAGAAGCGATGAGCTCGGAGGCAGAAGAAGTGTAAGAGGGTCAGGCTGCAAGCTAAGCTAAAGGCTAGCACAAGGAGGTCAGCAATTTTTCTTTTTTTTTTTTTTTGGCTAGCATTCACTCAACGGAAAGTAAACTAAACCTGCTGTGCTTTGAAATTGCATTCTAGTTCCTGCAAGAATTCTCCACTCCCTTTACTGTGGTTGTCTACATTCCCCAAAGTGCAAAGGACGCCCTAATGGAGCATCCTGATGCAAATAAGTGCTCAAACATCAGAAGAAAGAAGACTCAAACAGAATAGGAACACTTGGAAGAACATACTGAGCCGATCCCTCCACAGGAGAACAGCGTTAAGAAACTAGAAACCAGTTTGCATCATCCGCTGAGCTGCAGATGAAGACTGACAAACCAGTTATGTGTGAATGTAGCAATAATCCTGAAAACACTTTGGTGTAGGTTCAGGGATAAAACATGCAGTCCCTCATGGAGAACAAGGTTGGAAGCCAAGATGAAAAAAAGCCAAGAGGGACATCAGATGGCTGACAGGGGTGTAGAAGGGTGGCATAAAAGATTTGTCCTGGATGGATAAGAAGTACAACAACATATCCATAAGCACGGCTCTGGAGACTTTAGTAGATGACCCGAGAGGAAGACTTCCTTGAGGTTGGGTCCTCTAGCAGAGGGTTCTATACAGTATCTTAGCTGTTCCTTGGACTGCAGTCTTCTCTACAAAGACCTCAGATGTTGCACCTGGAGATGAAGCCACTCTCCCAGTTTGGGGATTACAGCCACTAATGCGTCTTCCTTCCTCAACTGTTCAAGTTGTTCTCTGGTACTTCTCAGTCTTCTCATGCTCCTTCTTCCTGATGTTACCGTCAACTGGGATTGTCACATCTATCACCATGCCCTCTTTGCTATTTGTCCACCACCACTATGTGTGGTTAGTGAGCCAGCAGCTGCTTGTCAGTCTGGAACCTGAAGTCCCAGCGGATCCCAGCTCCGTTGCTCTCCAACACTTTCAGTGGTGTGTCCCATTGGGACTCGGAGACTTCTAGTCCACTCTCGGCACAGATGTTCCTGTACACTGTCCCAGCCACTTGGTTATTCCTTTCAGGATGTGCTGTTCCAGCTTGCGCCTTACACCCTGCTGTTTTGTGCATTTTTTCTGTGCAACATATATATGATGTAAAGACCTCTTGTATAAATATTTTACTGTTTTGGCAATATGTTTTGCTCAAAAATGCATGTTCCCTCACATCTACAGCGTTTTAGAACGACGATACAGCTTGTTGATCTTGACATGTTCAAACCAGATCATATTATAACATGACTGATCTTCATACTTACATATATTTGGTCCCATGATCAAATTCTATGCGCTTCAGTAGACCAGGAGATACAGCTGGCAATTATTTCCAAACCAATTAAGTGAACATTCAGTGAAGATTTACTTGTCTGTTGATTTGATTTCTCTTTCTTTCATTTTCTATGAAATGATTTGGCGAAGATAACACAAAAATACCAAATCATCATGGTCGCCAATGTGTTTTTTTTCTGTTTTCTTTTGTTCCTCTCTCATCTTTGGACGAATTTTTCTTTGCCTCCAGTGCTGGCCTGTCTCCCTTGTTTTTTTTGTCTGTCTGTACATTCTGTTCTCTTTGTAGGTGTTTCCGGTTTTATTTCAAACGTACTTGTTTCGTGTGATTTTACTTCTTTTCTTTGTGTATTTGCCACCTTTTTGATTGTGTGCTCCACCCTCATTAGTTTCACTTGTGTGTCTTCACACTTTGCCTCCCTCGTGGATTCAGTCCATGTGCTTTCCCCTTTTTTCCTTTGTCAGTTCGTCTGTTGTTCCTTGGGTCTTTGTGCAACTTCCTGTGATTTATTATTCTGGTTTCTTTGGAAGTTTTCATCATTTTATAGACTCATCTTTTAGTGGGACTTTCCAACTGCCTTCTTCCTGGGTTTGTTTCCCCACCAAAGACTGTATCATCACCACTAAGTGTCATTACTTAATGATGACACTTTTTTAGCTTTGGAAGTCTGTGTGTCCTGCATTTGGCTCCTGTTGAACTGGAACCCGACAAAAAGAAATAAGTCAATAAGGTAGGGATCCCACTAGAGGAGTTTTAAAATAAGAAAAAACAATTTTGAAATCAGGTTGCATCACACACACATAAGGAGAAACTTCACACATATTCTTATCTCTAATTTAACTCATACACATGTAAGTCAAAGGAAATGTTCTACAGGTGTTTATGGCTAATTTACCTCCATTTCAGCCCAGCTGACAACCGGAGGAGAAATCTTGTCTTGAGAGGAGTTTACAGATTCTTTTGAATAATATCAAACATGTTTGAAATTTATGAGTCAAAATCTGATAACGCTTATGTGATTCCGATTATCATGCTAGCACCCAGAGCACCAGACACTGTTGCCAAGCAGTGCGAAACATCCTCGCACTTGAGGGTAACTTTGGCGAAAGACATTAAAACTGCTAGTTAGACTCTAACCTTCAGGCCCCTCTGAAGAATAGACAAACTACTTTTGTCCAGTTATTCCCAACCATTTTCCCATCCACACTTTTATCCTTCAACTATTGTTTGTTTCTCACTGTAAAGAATTATTAAAAGATGGATTGACAGAGACATCACAGTTACAAATACAAGTAAAACAGAGTTGGAAAACTGAAAATCCATCCATCCATTATCTATACACCGCTTAATCCTCACTATGGTCATGGGGGAGCTGGAGTCTATCACAGGGCTACACTTAGAGACAGACAACCAAGCACACTCACATTCACACCTACGGACAATTTAGAATCATCAATTAACCTCAACATGTTTTTGGACTGTGTGGGAGGAAGCCGGAGAACCCGGAGAGAACCCACACTGCACGGGGAGAACATGCAAACAGAAAGATCCTGAATGTCCTCACCGGGACGCGAACCAGCGACCTTCTTGCTGTGATGCAACAGTGCTAACCACTGCGTCACCTTGCAGCCCGCTAGATGACTAGTCAACACATAAAGAATGTATATATATAAATTTACCAAATATATGAGTGGACTATAACACAACAATACATATGGCAACCTGTCTGGGCCCATTTCTAACTTGCGATACACACAGATGAACCAAAACGGTTTGACCGCTCGTAAAGGAAGAGAATAACACTGATTATCCCACAACAGTGTCATGGGCTGGGATACGTTACATAGTGAGACAACAGTTGGTTCCTGCAGTCAAGGTATTGGATGTGGGTGAAATGCACAAGTGTAAAGACCATGTGACTTTGACAAATCTTGTATTGGCAAGACATGTGAGGTGCCCCCAGTCAGCAGGGGGGAATACAAACCATGAACCGGCCATGCATGTTGGGGCATGTGGCAGCTTGTTTTGGTGGCACATGTAGGACCAGCAGCATATTAGGCAGGAGTTTGTCACAATGTTTTGAGCCCAAAGTGTGTTGTCATAGAACCTGAGATGTTTCTGGCAATCATTTTATTGGTTAATTAGTTTTTTGTGTTTGACATGCCAGAGAAACCAGCTCTAATGTCCTGGGAGGTTATGGAGAATCACTGCTGTACACCTGAATCTTCTTGTTTCCCTTGACATTGAATATGAAGCTTTCAAAATTCTCCATGCTCCACTCCAGTGTGTACGAAAAGAAAGACGTAGCGTGCATCATTTTATACACACTTCAAAATTCAACTTGCCGCACATATTGGCAGTTTAGAAAACTTTGATATCATGACTGGAATCTGAAATAAGTTTTGCAGGTCTGCCAAGTATACATTTATAAAGATAGATTCAGTTTGGAGATTTGTGCATCGGGTTAAAAAGGTTAAGCGATTCTAATGCCTCGTGGGTTGCAGAAATGAATTTTAATTTCAGATTTGATGTTTAATGTATATAAATTGTGGAATGAGTGTTGTGGATACATGAACAACAAAACCATTGCTGTGTTGAGCTCTGTTGTCTGGCTTATTTAGCACATCCTGAGGTTTATATCACTTGTCGTCCAGGCCACAACACATGGTCTCTTAATGTAAGCTCTGCTACCGACCATAACCAATCTAATAATTAACCACTGCTAATCTTTCTCTGTGTATTCGTACATGTGTTGGCTGAAGGAAGTTCCTCAGAAGTGTGTCCATCTGTGTGACCGGTTCTTTAAGCAGTGATCCTGTTACTGCCTTATCCAATCTCGTATTTCATGGTATCTAGCTGATTATTTCTCCGTCATGCCTTTTTCCACCTCCTCCTCCAATCACGTTCTGTTTGCCTCTTTGTTTGTTTGTACCGGACGTTGGAGCGGCTCTATTGTAAGGATTTGGTTGAGAATTTATAGAAGCACTTGGCAGGAGAGGGCTGGTTTTTATGTCTATGCTTAAATTATTAAATTTTTGATACAGTTTTTGCAATTTCAACACACTGCATCAGCCAGTTTGTACTAAATTTGGTGCATGTTGGGTAGAAAACTGGGGCTATATTTGGAACAAAGTTTATCTTTAGTCCTGTAAATGAATGTGTTGTTTGTTGGCATTAACTATTTACAATGTTGTTTAGTGTTCTGGAACTATTACATCCAGATTTGGAAGGAGTATTTGGAGTATTGGAGCCTATTATTATTGCTGTTGTTGTTAATAATTACGAGCAATAACATGATCTAGGAAACAGTTTCACCTTCATTTGACAGTTGACAGTGAAGATAGCAACAACTTTTCCCAACTGAATTTAAAAATGATGACTTTTCTCCTATAAATGGCACATTTATCCTGTTGATGGTGCCACAAAAACGTGACAAATGTAATTGGTTTCAACTTGTTGGTTCAATGCAACAATGCCTTCCTGTACAAACACCCAATATCACCAGTCAGCCAATCAACAAATCATCACTATATGTATTTGAGGGGCAACCCAATAACCAACTAATCCTAAATTCTGAGTGATTGTATAAGTTTGTCTAAAGCTTCTGACCCATTGAAGCCAACGGGGATCAGGAAATATTAATTGTTAAACAATAGGCAAAAAATAACTTGGTTAGGTCAAGGGAATGATGGGGTTTTTTTTGGGGGGGAAGGGGTTGTTAAAAATAATAATTTGATAAGATTAGAGGACCTTCATCTCCATGGTTATGATAATAAACACTTGAGGTTATGAAGTAGTCATAGTTTACAAAAAAAAAAAGCAAGTCTGCCCATCAGTTGAAAACAGGAAGTAAACAGTGATATCCAGTGACAGGTCTTATCAATTATTTCGTCAACCCGTCCATCCACCCCAACCTCCTTCCTGCACCGACTTTGCAGCTAACAAACATCACTTGACTTCCTCTTTTGTCAGTAATTGAACATCTAATTGCTGGTGTACATGTAAGTCACAACAACATACAGCTGCGACAATCTCAGTCACATTGGTTTTGTTTGGATGTAGATATGTAGGCACGAACAGTGGTCCCATTCTTGAGGTTTTTCCCAACTAATGCTCTGAACTATCTGAATCAGTATGCAAACATGAGATGTGAAAAGAGATTTACAGGTCAGACAGACTCACGAATACTGACAGTCACTTAATTGTTGAGGTTCTATACAGTCCAGTCCATTCAGTATATTTATATGCAAATATGTACCAGATACAGATAATAGAAAAGTCTAGGTATTTTTTTTATAAAAGGAAGAGTGGAACATTTGGCGGCCTTGGCAGGAGTATGCACTTTCTAGTTTGTTTCAGAATGTCCTTTCTCTTTCCTGTTTCAGGCCGTTATCTCTTTTATAATTGGCTACATTGTTTTTTTGTTGTTGTTTTTTTTTTGTTTTGTTTTGTTTTTTTGCTTTTAGCCTTGGTATTTCTACCCTTAAATGAACCTTAAAATGATAAAAACTCCCCCTCGGAGACAAAGGGACAACAGCTGAACTTCGCCCAGATGAATGTGCCGGATGCTTTCTGCTTCCTACTTACCAGATAAACAAGACATTTTGATTGTTTAGGCCAAGAGAAATCATATTTATGTCATCATCACTGGAGTCTGACAATGGAGCCATTCATAGTTTTCAATAGCACGGCTTGGAAACACTGCTCTCATCAGACTTGTGTTATTCTTACTTTCTTTGAACCCTCTGGATGAGTGAGTTTTATGGAATGCTACCACTGACACTGATTTCCTTCAGTGTAGTCTTCCATCTGGCTGCTGTGTTTAATGTTTCCCCAGTGTTTTTTATCTGTCTGTATGCCAGAGAAAGTTCAAAACAAGACAATATGAGGTATGTAATGAAGTCTACGCACCATATTTGGAGATGTATCTGTACTCCATGATGGAGTCCGACCCAATGAAATTGCCATTTACTGGTGTGAACATTTGTCCTTATATTGTGACAACGAATGTTTTGAAGTTATTTTCTGACGGTCGTCTGTATGGATTAATCCATAAAAGTTATGTAGTGAGTAGAGATCCATAACAATATTTTCTGTTCAGCTATTGCAACTTCAGACCACATTTCATCTCAGCTTGCCTTCATATTTCTGTAAAAAAAAAAAAAACATTAAAGATGCATGTGATCCAAAAACTGACCTCTGCTGTCGAGTTAGAAGTGATTTTTAGAAGAGGAGCATATTGTTCTGATGCAATGTTGTAACACGTTAGTTCTAATTTTTTATTTTTTATTTTTTTTCCAAAAGGAGATTGGAACGACCTGTCCAGGGTGTCTCCTGCCTTCACCCTGAGTCAGCTGGGATAGACTCCACCGTAGTGAGGATTAAGGGGTGTATAGATAAAGGATGGATGGATGGATGGAAATGGAAATTTATAACCAAGCTTACTCAGGTAGCAAATTAAAAAGAAAAAAAACTAAGCCTATCAAACTCTAGTTTTTGAGTGACAAACAAAATACAATAGCAGGAAACAGGAGCATTTACATAATACCCTTGGGTTTGAATCAGGCAAAGCTTAACCCTACTGTATTAACACATTTTTTGTTTGTTTGTTTATTCTTTGTAAACCAGGCCTTGAAATCATAACCCAATTAAATCATCAAGATAATTTGGTGTTTAAATTTAACTTAAACAAAATGGGGCAACAAGTTATCTTTGGGCTTAAGTCAGGCTTTGAAAACTTAACCCAAATACATTATCGAGTTATCTTAAACAAAAATTGTTTTTCCTTTAATTTCTAACCTAATTGGATTAACAAGATCATTTTGGGTTTAAATCTGACTTTTTACAAACTTTATGCGAAAAGGGTTAACAAGTTAACTTTAGGTTAAATCAGGTTTTTAAAACTTAACCCACATTCATTAAAAGGTTAACATATGTATTTTTTTGAACAGTTGGGATGTCTAACCTGCTTCAGAGCAGATGAAGTACAGAGGATAAAGTTAGAAAAGTTATGAAACTTAGAATTCCTGTGTAATATAGTGCAATAGACTAACAAGCAGCTGGAATAAAGTCAACTGACCATTTTTATAATGTATATAGACAGCATTCACTGTATTAATAGCCCTGAAATGAATTTTACACTCCTATACTTACATATGACAGAGAGAGGGAGAATACCTGTGAGCATTATGTCTTTGGTGAGTTATTTAGAACGCTATATTGTATTTGTAGAGCTGTACATTCAGCGTTTTGTGATGCGGTGCTGTATGTTTGTGCGGTTAAACTAATGGAACATAATAACATTTTCTCAGCAATCTTCTTTACAGTCCATCACACTGCCTGCTGCTTTGAAAAAAAAAACGAAGGTGAGAGGAGCCGATGTAATTGTTCTTTATTGAAGCTTGTCCAGACTCACCTGCTGATACTCTATTGCTCATAGTAATAATGCAGCCGCCCTGCTCTGGTCATGTCGCACTAGGATTGTGCTATAATTGGTACATTTATTTAGTTAGACCCTCATGTTTGTTAGATAAGTTGGCTGTTGAAGCCGTGCTGTGAGACAGAGCTGACTCACATAACATACTGCACTGAATGTACAGGGGCTTTTATTCCTGTTTTATGTACTTGTTTTTGCCTCATATTAGTTTTTTTTTTCTTGGAAGATTCATTAAAAGAAAAGCGGTTCATTGCATTCAGTTGAAGACACATTAGTACAACAAATTAACACAACCACTTTACATTGGTATTAATAGCAAGGGAAATGGATAAAGTGCTAACTGCTACAATTAAATACCCACATAAATACCTGCTTATTATATAAAAATAAGACTTATATTTTTTTAATAAAAGAAAGTCCAAATGGGTACATTTTGTTTGTCTTTCTAAAAAAACTGCAATGGATTGATGTGTACTTAAATTACATACTTATTATAATCAGTGAAAATATCACATTGAAAAAAATAAATTAAATTCTGCAAATGCATTGGAGCTAAATGTTAGGAGATCATGAGCAAAGTTTCCAGGATATCAGCTGCAAAATAAAGAGCATCGGACAAAAAGGAAAAGAAATCGTTGCATTAAAAGATGGAAGTCTGTAAGAAGCAATGTTGTAATCTGTTGCTATTTTTGAAATTGAATAGGTTCGATTACATACACAACAATTGCCGCTCCATTTCAAGTGTCTTGTGCTTCCTGTTGCTACTTTCCTGAAGGTATGAAGGCCATGCCGCCTCCAGTTGGCCCCCAGCTTGGCAATGTAACTGTGCTACAGATGCCATTTGGCACTGTTTGGCACCATAAACCTACGGTATACAATCATGTAGAATATTGCTGTATGCTGTAGCATTAAGGGTTATCGCAGTTTGGAGAGATCGAGTCTGACTCACTGGATGTAGACTTCGGGTATAAGCCTGCCATTTCCCCGTTTGCGTTTCACTTGGCTCTCTTCTCCGCCTTCCACTATTTCAGTGTTACCATTTTCAAAATCCTCCTATCTACAGGAAGCAGCAACCTACATCCCAAAAATGGCATTTTTTTGCAGATGATTTGGATGTTGTTTGGACAAACCTGCTTGGTTCTTTTGATGAATTGGTCATTTTTAATGATGGTAAATGTTTCACCAAAACATTTCCCGTCTTTGCACCCCCAGGGTTTAGCACCACCCCAGAAGCAAACAATAATATCAGTTCAACAATTTGAGTCGAAGGATGAATCTCTAAAAAATATATAATTGAAGTTTGGAATCTTTCTTTCCCCCCCTTTTACTTTCATGGTCGTACTACTTGACTTACTCCACAAACCCGATAAACCCTGTTACCCCATGTTGGTCTTAGTTTCCCTCTTGAGCAGTGATTTAGAGACACTGCTTGTCATCTGAAACCACTGCTGCACATTTTTTGCAAACTGGACTCTTGTGTTCTTTATTTAGCAAATCCTGTACCTGTGATAAAGTTGATTTTCTCTCACAGAGGACAGAGTTTGATGCATTGACCCTCTGACGCTGTGTTTTCTTTTGGCCTTTCTGCTTTGGACACAACTGGTCCAGTTTCCAAAAAAGTGCTTTGAAGCTGCATTTACTGCCCCTTAGGAATCGACGGTTTCACTGATGCTGAGAACTCCTCTTTTTGACTTTCGGACACTTCCATTTAGTCCTAATGCCATATTTCAGCACTACTTTCTGAGCAGTGAAACCATGAAACATAGACATATTTCTAAAAAGGTGAACAATGGCTGCAGGATGATTTACTTGAACAAGCAGCAAATGAGTCACTCAAATCCACCTGAGTGTCATTTGAAAGCTGCCTCAATGGACGAATCCAACTCAAGGATGGCTGATTTTTTTTGCATAAAGGTGCTAACGTAGACAGTAACACCACTTCAGTTTAATCACTGACTCAGAAATGGTGCACAAATCAGAAATTCTTCATTTTGCATGTGGATCCTCTTTTTAAATCCTCAAACTTTCTGGTTTTGTTTCAAGGTTTAAAACACGAGACGTTTCCATTGTGGCGTCAGACCCCACAGTGTGTGGACAAGGTTGTCCGCAGACTTTTGTGTGCCTCGAGGAAGACAAATTAAAAAAACACTGGATTGGCATTAAGCTGCAGAGCTCGGCAGATTATAATGAGAAAGACAAAGTAGGCATGTAGAACTGGTAAAGCCCTCTGACATGGCAGTACAGGCAGCAAAACATTCATAGAACAAGGCGCTTCAAAATTTAATCCCACCTGGAGAGACTTTAATCTGCAGAATGGCTGATCTTCCTGCTGCTCCACTTGTTTTCTCCATTCGGGTACGTCATTTAAGGGTTTAAAGCTTTTTCTCCTTTATCTTAATCTGTTTATCCACTTGTTTCATTTTTTTTGGTCTTTTTGTGTCATTTTAATACCCAGGGGAGCTGCAGAAGCTTTTTTTTAATAACATTGAGGCATTATGTGGATGATTTCTCTCTCGCTCTCACTTTTTTTTTTTTTTCCAAGCGTTCTCGCTCTCTCTCTCTCTCTCCCTCGCTTTTCTTTCTCGCTCATTCTCAGTGTCTAAATCCAGCTTTCTAAGTTACAATAGAGCTGTTTAAAGCCTCTGAAATGCTGAGCAGGCCTTGAAACTGTCCATTGAAAAAGTGGGCAACAGATGGACAGAGAAAGAGAGAGAGATCCAGAGAGAGAGTGAACGGGGAAGAGAGTCAGAGGTTGGTCTGAAAGCTTCAAAGTGCCTTTAGCGACGTTGGATTAAGGTCACAGCGGAGTTTCATAATGACAACACGCAGCACAATGTCAGTTAATATCACAATCACTCACACTTACACACACACTTCCCCTCAACAGTTAGTGTTTGGTGGTCGTTGCGGGCGGCACCCGATTCCAAATCGCGGCGGATCTGGGTTGCGAGGCGGACGGGTTCGAGGTGGGGTCTAAACATCCTGATTGTTTGAGTTTTTTTCCACAAGCAGCGCTTTCCAAAAAGAGTGAAAAGAAATCCCTGCTAATCCCCGAATCCCCACCAGTTTCTACTGAATGATTCAATTTCCCTCTCATTGTAACACACTCAGCCAGCCTTTATGTGTGTGTGTGTGTGTGTGTGTGTGGCTCCATGTGTGTTTGTACTCGGTCTCAGGTCACCAGTCTTGAGCGCGTCGCAATGAGGCTTTCTGCCACGGGTGTCAAAGCATGGACAATAACAGCTATAGAGCATGCTCAGTGGCCTTTTGATTGACAGCCAGGAGCGCTGGGCCGTGTGTTTGCGTGGGCGAAGGGGGATGGACGCGGGGTGGAAAAGGGAAAATAATGACTCTTATGACTCCCATTTATTCTGTTCTCTGGGGGTGAAGGTCTGACTTGATTACTGGCATACATTTCCAGCGTGTTTGTTCCTCTCTATTGAAGACGGAGACAATATTGGCTCGGTCTGCGTCTTTTACACTTGTTGTTATCTCATAATGGCTCCCTGGTATCCTCGGCTGTACGCGAGATCACGATTCATGTGAAGCGAAAACAGTACTTCGGCGCCACTTTGCATATAAATGTCTCCGCCGTCTTGTAAAGGATGAAAAGTAACCGCGTTCAAAATTCAAGTCGGCTAAATAATATAACGAGCGACAATGGGAGGAAAATTAGCGATTAAATTGGGTGTTTTGAGTTTGAAGTGTCGGGTGCTTCCACCAAGCGGGTTTAAAAACTTTTCTGTCAATTTTTTTTTGTTAACTTTCCAGTCAGCAAATGCTATTTATAAACCAAAACCAGCAATGAAACTCTCATACATATTGTTTGTGAAGCCTCAAAACAATCCTTTGTGCGACAAAACTTCATTGTGTATGTTGACTCGATGCGCTGTTCTACTGCCGTAAATACTCACTGAAGCACCAAATGTACATTAAACTGCTGCTGAAATTATGTTAGATGGTAAACAGCAAAGGTTGTAGAAATTTACTGCAGCTGTTTTGGAAAATAAACCACAGCAGTGTCCCAAAGTCTGAAACCACATGTTTAAGTTTCATGTACAACTGGAAGTATTAAAAAAGTTTGGCGATTCAGAGACATTTAAAAACATAAGAACAAGGTTCTGTGTTATTTTGCTTCAAACTAAAACAGATGAGTGGCAGTGACCTTTGTTCAAAAGGTCAATTATTCGTTGACGTGCCGTTCAGGCGACAGTCAGGATTTGATCGACTCATCGCAGGCTTGTTCAGGTGTTGTTCACCTGTTAGAAATGTGTCTGCAGCTCAAGTTTCCAGCAGAACATTGCTCACCAAGTAGCACTGTGATTGTGGGAGTCAGAACTAAGTGAAAGTGTCAGAAGTCAGACTGTTTTTCTGAGCAAAGAGAAGCTTTCTCAGCATCAAATCTTGGCTGGACTGAAGGTTTCTAAGGGAGCAGTGGATGTAATATGTTGTTAACCCTTTACAGGGCACTCATTGAGATGCTTGGAAATGTCAGATTTCAACCCTGGAGCGTTATTGGTGCATATAAGAGGACATGTTTTCTTTTTTTGACTATAAATAAAAAAAAGTTTCAGCTTTAGGCTGCGAATCAAAGTCAAAGCAGTTACTATATATGATTCCTCGCCCACCTAGGGTTAAAAAAATAAAAATAAAAATCCAAGTAATATGTGGATAAATTAAAAAATACAGACATAAAGTTGATGGGACTGTATTTATACTTGTGTCAAAACATCCCTGGTGATTGGTCAGAGGCCATCAGTCGCCTGACCGTTGTTGATTGGCTGGATGAAGTCACATGATTCTGCCATTTTTAAAGCCCGTGGAAGTTACCATATATGGTTCCTCGCCCCATAAAGGGTTAAGACCTACAATGCACATATCAGTGCACGTCACAGCTACGCATCCATCGGTGTCCACAGTGTGTCCATGAGCGTGTCCGCAAAGGAGTACAATCAAGGCTGCATGGCACTCAGGCAGGATCAGGCAGACCAAAAGTGAGCATACCATCAGAGGATTACTATATTAAGCTCTTTTCATCTACAGATATAAATGCAGCTTCATCACAGATACAGACTTTGCAAAATAAAAAACGCAAGACTCCAATCTGCAACAGTCCTGTCAAGAGAAGCCTGTCTAGTCGTGGCTCAGCAGATGATGAGCATCTGTAAACCACTTCTCAGGAGTGGAAACAAGGACACACACACTTGGGTTGGGCTGAAACAATTCAGCATTTCATAGTGGATGATTGGGGAAAAAAAAGCCCTGATGAATCCGAAAATCCAAATCGACCTCACCCTGAACAGGAAGAAGAACTCCATCCTTCAGAGACCTACTCCACCCCGTGAGTCACATCTTTGTGGAGGACGATGGATACTGATAATTAGTAGAAACACACCTCAGAGAGTGCTGACTGTCATGGACGCTGCTCCACAGCCACCTGACCGCAGTAGGAGGAGGAACTTTGAAGAGATGATGCTCTTTGGATCACTGTCACATCGTGCTGACATGAGGTGGTTCATCAGGTTCTTGCACAAACTGGTGCATTTGAGGTGCTGCTGTCATTAAAGCAAAAACTGTTCTGAAAATTAGGGACATGTTTTTATTGGCAATGGTCTCAGACTTTTGGACTCCACTGTATATATTTCTATATAAGCGAGTCTTACATCTTCAGTAGAAACCACCAGTCTTTGGGGCCATTTACGAGGAAATATTGGGTGGTTTTAGTGCCTTTGTTGATGTTAAAAGTGTAGAACATCAGGAGCCTTTTCCCACAAACTTCTAGGACCTGAGTGGTTTGTTGTGTAGAAGGAAACTTACAAGGAATTCAAAAAGTTCATTACAGGTAAAATGAGCTAAATTATCTGGTTGTAGTCCTTTGTTGTGTATCCAAACAACATGTGCAACCTCATGTTTATATCCCAACATAAACCTTGATCTGAAACTGTGAGCAAAATCTGCTTTGTTGCTTTTTATCAGTTTTTTTTCCCCCTCGTGCTATGTATTAGCAATGGTGCTACATCACAGAATGAAATATCACCTACTTTTATTTCCTGTACTGTAATGCATTCATGAACAGGAGGGAAGATTGAAGGAAAGCAGGGCGGTGGAGGCCAGAGGGAAAATCTAACTAAATCAAGCACATGCCACCTTTCTCCAGAATCATAGAATCCACCTTTAAATCCTTTTATTTTTTTTTGAAGGGACATTTGGTGACCATGACATTTTTTCTAAATATCATTTGCTAATAAAATACATGATAATTTACCAGAATACCCAAAAGTTGGGTGTGAAAGTTCTCCTGTCTTTGATACTGAACTGACTGGTTGGTTTTTGCTGCCATATCTGGAGACATAATGTCTGAAAGTTGTATTTTTTTATCAGGAAAACCTCAAGGTTTTCAACTTGAACAGAAACCATTTTTTGCACAAATTTGTATTGCAGCGCCTAAAATCTGATATTATACCTTAAAAGAGAGCACAGAATTTGCCTAAATCCCTGTTTAATACATCTAGATTCACGTTTTAAATATTTTTAAATGTATTGTCATTTTTCTGGTAACTTGTGGACACAGATTCACTGCAGGAGCTTCTTCTTCTTCTTTCATTTCCTCTTTGCAGGGTTCTGCATTCAGACACCTGCTGCTCTGAAAGGACTTCACTCAAGTGTTAAGAGGCCTACTTATGAGTCTACTTGAACCAGTCTGAAAGCAGGACTGCATTTTTGTAATGTAGTGTTACATTAGGAATCACAGTGTGGATCGACTGCTTCCACGCTGTTAGACAATCTGACATAATGCATTATTCCACGTTTCCCACAGAGCTGAATGCAGGTGACGACCAGCTGAGCACTAAACTGAAAGAGAAACAGGGACTTCTCATGTCATTACTTAATATAGAATTACTGTAAATTAAAGGGAACTGTATGGCTTTGCTGGGTTTGTATTTTGTAAGGTCTACACTTTACCAGGTAAAATGCTTTAACATGCCATTGTTGCAAATTGGTGCGATGGAAATAAAATTAATTCTGACTGGATTGAATTTGTTACAGGATCGCTCAGTGCTACTAAACCGCTTTTTTTTTTCCAAGGCTCTACCTTTATGATGCATGAATAGAATTCAGTTTATCGTCCTTGTTAACACAGGTACAGTATCCGAAAGAAAAAAAACAAAACTAAATGATTTCTTTATGTTCATTTCGCAAAACAAAATGGTAAAAAAAATTACAATTTCAAATCCAGAGTTAGGCAGTGTAATGTTGTATCTTAAGTTTAGACTTTGACTTTATCAAATCTGTACTTTCTTCAATATCTTTTTAGCATGAAATTACAAAAGATTTTTAGTATTCCTAAACAAGACATTCAACATTTCCAGTTTGAACTTCCTGAGTAAATTACTTATAATAGGACAATTATTTTTTTGTATTATGCAATTTCCGAAATCGTAGGTTTATATATTTAAATGACTGCAAATTGTCTTATAAAAAATATACAAATTTGCATGAATGAATACTGGATGAAGCCACGCATTTCATTTTGTTGGCACATTGGAGTAAAAGGTTTTTATGGATTTTGAAAATCTGTTTAATCCCTCCGTACAACAAACTGTCAACAGCCACTAAAATAACTTTGAGTAAAGCAAACCATCTTTCATCTGTTAAACTCAACATTTTAGAGTTTTAATAGTTTTTTTCCTGCATTTCCCAACTAAAGTACACCAGGAAGTGGAAGGTTGGCTTTGTTTGAATCACAGATTGAGATTTAAAATTATCAGGACTCTCAGTTTCACTAAAACAATAGACTGATTTGTTGGCACCATTTCAATGTTCACTGTTTTACTAACTCTCACATACAGTGTATAAGAGAGTTCGGTTCATATCTGAGCTTCAGTCATGAGACAGGCCATTTTTCTGTTGCTCTTTTCCCTGTTATTTCTGGTATTAGTGCCATATGTCTTGGTATCCAAGACCTTCTCCCCATTAATGAGCCAGTTTGCTGACAGCGGCTAAAGCTAACTCCCTCTAATAAAGAGTAATTGATGCCACTTAAGGTCAGATCAGGGTAAATTGGCACTGATTAACAGCTGACACTGGAAGCTTCTCCGGCCCGACCAAAGTGCCTGAACTGAGCATCTGAGTAAAGGAATCAATAGCAGACATATGGCTGCGGAGAGAGATGAGTCTCTGTTCAATACCAGCAACGCAATCTGAGACGCTGAGACAGATGGATACTTCAGGGAGGGAACGTTCGCAGGTGAAGCAGATGCTGCTCCACCAAACGATGTTGACACTAAAGATTTTTAAAGTAAAATGAATCCCGAAGAAGAGATGTTGGTGTTACATGGTCGACTTGATCAATATTTTTGAGTTACGACAGCGTCTAATGAAATTGTGTTTAACTAACAAACAGTGTTAATGAAATTAGCTTGTCTTTATAAATCAGAGGTATTTTTAATTACCACCCACGAAATGCAGGAAAGTTTCTAATTTGATTACTCAAAGAAATTATTTGTTGTGTTTTCACAGGATTTAAAAGGAATTTTTAAATGTCAGGTACTTCATTACTATAATTGTGAACATCAGTTTATGAGTTGGGAAATTATATATATATATATAAATATAAGGGTTGCTCTAATGCTGAGTAGGTTGGAAAAAAATCCTTGATATAAGGGTTGCTCTAATGCTGAGTAGGTTGGAAAAAAATCCTTGATAAAAATCCTGAAGTCAAGGTGAAGAAAAATTGAGCTGTCGAGGCAAATTCATTAATTTACCTTCAACTTTAGTTTAGTTTTAAATCTCCCATCATCAGTTTGAGCTTTAATGGCACACAACAACAAAAAATGAAGTCAGTAGCTGTTTTGTATTTGAACTATTATTTTTAGATTTTTAAATTTGAATAGTAAAAACAAAACAACTTAAATTTCATAAACATAGAAAGTCCTCTCTGGCTTATCCACTAGTTTGCTAAACCTCAGAGCAGGATGGCCACATTTCACTGCTAAATATGACTTGCAGTAGAAACATGCAGTAGAGCAATATTACCTCAACTGTATTAGCTGGATGGATGGATGGATGGATGGATAAATGGGTGGATGGATGGATGGATGGATGGATGGATGGATGGATGGATAAATGGGTGGATGGATGGATGGATGGGTGGATAGATGGATGGATAAATGGATGGATGGATGGGTGGATGGATGGATGG